>NC_041384.1:210734030-210763951 GCF_002162155.2 Triticum dicoccoides | reverse complement strand
CCCGCGCGCCTCCGCGCCACCTCGCCACCCGTCTCTGGCTGCGCGCCGCCCGCCGGACCTCGCCCCGCCACCGCCTGCTTCGCCGCCGCCTCGCCGCACCGCCGCCTCGTCCCCGGCCCCCTCGCCGGAGCTCACCGGAGCTCGGATCTGGATCGGGACGAGATCCACCGCTCCCCGATCCAAATGTCTTCCCGGTCCCTGAATCTCTCCGTCGCGGATCCCAATGTCCAGTTGACTTTTCCGGAGGGTGAGATTCCTTGTAAGTCCCGAATCTGTGATATTTGCATCCTACCTTCAACATGTCATATCTCGGTTACCGTGGCTCCAAATCATGCATATGATATGTCAAAATGGTCGCCTCGTTGAGCTCTTCATGTTAGCAGCATTTCCATGCATGTTACTGTCCATTATGATGTCATTTTCATTGTTACAAGAGTGTTATAAAATGTTAACGATTGGTGCTTAGTAGAACATGGTGATTTGTAATTTTTGTTGCATTTGATGTGTGCATCCCATGAACATGAGGTCTACATGTGTTTTGAAATAAAACATGTCATATTTACAGGGGTGCAAGTCTTCTATTTTTAAAATATATGTGGTGACTAAAACAAGCGTGCAAACTAGGCTCCGTGATATTGCTGTTTTCAAGGTATTTTTCCTTCTGTTATTTTGATGCCATGTAAACTTGATGCTACCATGAGATCCATGCTTATTTTGAGATACTTCACTAAGGATGTTTTGAACATGTGGTTATTATCTATCCATTCATGCCTCTGGTTGCAATTATGGAGTAATCTAGCATGTCATTTGCTTGCACTACTTTTGCTATAAAATGTTCCTGGCAGATTGTTAACATGTTAATCAATATTTCCATGGTTGTTGCTAGTGATGCATGTACCCTATGAACTTTATCTTGCCATGGTTAGCTTCATGAACATTTCATCTTGCTGTTGGTATGCTTATGTTGTCATGTAATGCTTTGTGGTGAGTGGCATGAGCTTGCAAAGTTGCTCTCATAATTCTGTTTATGCCATGCTCTGTTTTTCTTCTAAGTCTGAAGCTGTTAATAAAACTTGATATGTTAACATGGGTGCCATCATATCTTCTGTGCCTTTTTGGCTCATGATCAATAAGGGAGTTTTGTTCTATGCATTTAGTAGGTTCATGCCATGCCTTTATTTGCCATGATATGTTCCTGTAGCATGTTGTTTGCTTGCTCTAAATAGTGCTTCCTGATGTTGTTTTTGACGTGTTAGTATTTTCACTAAGTCTGTGAACCTAATATCTTTTGCAGTTTTGCCATGCTTGTTTGAACCTGTTCTATTGTGTTTTAGCCGTAGATCAGTGTTCATGTTTTGTCAAGCATCTCTTGTACATCATTGACATATGCTTTTTTGCTATGTTGGTGTGCAGTAGCTTAGTTTCTTGTTGCATTCTAAGTGTCATCATGTTGTTAATCGCAGATTTGCGTCATTTTTGTTTTGCTTGCCATTTGCAAACCGTGCATCTATTTCCGGTGATCTTTATATCGATTTCAACCGAAATCATCTCATCTTTCTAGCGGCATACTTGGTTTGCCAAGTTGATGCCTTGTTCATTCTTTCCCTTCCGGAGCATGCATATGCATTGCATAATATATCTTGCATATCATGCCATGTATTTGTATCATGTTGCTTGTGCATTGCACCATGATTGACTGTTGTTCCATTGCTTGTGTTCTTGCCTTGGGTAGAGCCGGGAGACGAGTACGTGACCGAGGTACCTATTGAGTACTCTAACGAGGATCAAGCTTTCGACAACTCTAAGAACTTTGCAGGCAAGATGACCATACCCTCGAAATCACTTCTATCTTTGCTTGCTAGTTGTTCGCTCTATCGTTATGTCGCACTACCTACCACTTGTTATATCATGCCTCCCATATTGCCATGTCAAGACTTTAACCTACCTTCCTAGCAAACTGTTGTTTGGCTATGTTACCGCTTTTGCTCAGCCCCTCTTATAGCGTTGCTAGTTGCAGGTGAAGTTGAAGTTTGTTCCATGTTGGAACATGGAAATGTTGGGATATCACATTATCTCTTATTTTAATTAATGCATCTATATACTTGGTAAAGGGTGGAAGGCTCGGCCTTTTTCCTGGTGTTTTGTTCCACTCTTGCCGCCTTAGTTTCCGTCATACCGGTGTTATGTTCCTTGATTTTGTGTTCCTTCCCGGTTGGGTGTTATGGGAACCCCTTTACAGTTCTCCTTGAATAAAACTCCTCCAACAAGGCGCAACCTTGGTTTTAACATTTGCCACCTAAGCCTTTTTCCCTTGGGTTCCGCGGACTCAAGGGTCATATTTATGTTAAACCCCCGGGGGCAGTGCTCCTCTGAGTGTTGGTCCAAACTAGACCACCGTGCGGGACCTTCGCTTGGCAACTTGGGTTATGTTGGTACTTGTATGCTTAGCTTAGCCGATGTGCCCTGAGAACGAGATATGTGCAGCTCCTATCGGGATTTGTCAGCACAGTCAGGTGGTCTTGCTGGTCTTGTTTTACCATTGTCGAAATGTATTGTAACTGGAATTCCAAGAATGATCAGGTCTTTTCGGGAGAAGGAATATCCTTCATTGACCATGAGAGCTTGTGATGGGCTAAGTTGGGACACCCCTGCAGGGTATAAACTTTTGAGAGCCGTGGCCATGGTTATGTGGCATATGGGAATTTGTTAATATCCGGTTGTAGAGAACCTGACACTTTAGTTAATTAAAATGCATCAACCGCGTGTGCAGCCGTGATGGTCTCTTTCCAGCGGAGTCCGGGAAGTGAACACAGTCTTGTGTTATGCTTGAATGTAAGTAGCTTCAGGATCACTTCTTGATTACTTATATCTTCTCGACCGTGTGTTGCTTCTCTTCTCGCTCTTATTTGCGTATGTTAGCCACCATATATGCCTAGTGCTTGCTGCAGCTCCACCTCCCTACCTTGTCCTACCCATAAGCTTAAATAGTCTTGATCTCACGGGTGTGAGATTGCCGAGTCCTCGTGACTCATGGATACTTTCAAACAGTTGTGGGTGCCAATGATACCAGTGCAGGTGATGCTACCGAACTCAAGGGGGAGTTCGACGAGGATCTGGGTCATTACTATGTTTCGTATACTGATGATCATTAGTGGAGCCCAGTTGGGACGATCGGGGATCTAGCATTTGGGGTTTTCTTCCTTTTTATTCGGATTTGGCCGTAGTCGGTCTTTGAGTATATTTGGATGATGTATGAATTATTTATGTATTGTGTGAAGTGGCGATTGTAAGCTAACGTGTATCCCTTGCTTATTCAGTACATGGGATTGTGTGAAGATTACCCCTCTTGCGACTAAACTACCATGTGGCTATGCCTCTAAGTCGTACCCCAACACGTGGGAGAGATAGCCGCATTGTGGGTGTTTCAGCTCATCTATTGCTTGCCCACTATCCTACTCCCTTCATATCCATGCATATGTCACATTACAAAAACCAAATAATCCCAAAACTCATTCCCTGTTTTTTGCCCTGAAAAAATAATTCACCCAATAGGAGACATGGGCATGTGTATGCATTCAATGACTTGAGACTACTTAGCATAACATGAAGTGGTCAATTCTCTGCATGCAATGGTATTAATTAGCAAATAAACATCAAGTTCTCTTGTTTTTCCTTGGCTTGGTTGCGGTGCACAACCTTAGATGACTAATACACCAGTATAGAGGGGGTATGAAAAATGCTTGTTTCACATTTGGACGCTCCAACCCATGTGCGCAATTATCGCATTGAGAACTACGCAACCGTAGGAATTTGGAACGGCTGTGTACTAATAATTGCGGTTGATTATATCAGTATTCTAACCGCTTGCCAAGGCGCGGATATAATCTGTCAATTCCTCGCTTCAATTGCCATTTATATTTTCTACATACCCTGCTTCGGTATCTGTCGTTGTTTTGTCACGGCAGTTGTCCTAGAGAAAGGACTTAGTCGTGGAGCCATCGCTACGGGTTAGCTTGAAGGGGTTAAAGCGGACACAAGGACGCAAGAGTGTTTATACTAGTTCGACCCCTTCAATGAAGGTAAAAGCCTACCTCTAGTTGTGATGGAATTGATGGGTGTTTCGATGACTAGGGAGCAAATAAGATTCACCTATGTCTCGAGTTGTTGTCCGTTGTCCTTGAACTGCCGCCGGGTC
This sequence comes from Triticum dicoccoides, assembly GCF_002162155.2. Taxonomy (NCBI): domain Eukaryota; kingdom Viridiplantae; phylum Streptophyta; class Magnoliopsida; order Poales; family Poaceae; genus Triticum; species Triticum dicoccoides. The sequence goes on along the minus strand of NC_041384.1, from coordinate 210,759,756 downwards.
GTCCCCTTATATACATGGGTGACGCCTGCTGGTTCAGAGAGTCCCAACACCGGTTCATACTCGTATCCGGGTTGGTCTCTCCTTGTTCCTAACTTATATTACAAGTATATGCACAAAACTGATGTACGGCTACAGGTTGTGAACCGACTATGGGCCCTGGGCCTTTATCTGCCTCTTTAGGCTTTGACAGCTTTGAACTACTGATGGAGTTAATCCGGCCCAGGTAGGTCGGTTTATGCCAAGTGGTAATATCCCCAACATTAGGCCCCAGATTGATTTGAACAGGTTCATGTCAATCCTTAGCAAAAATCTTCGTCTTCAACATCTTCTTGTAGTTGTTGAACCGCCGTGATGTCATCTTCTCTGTTTGCTGTAAACCGGCGTGACATCATCTGTCATAAACAAAACATCCATGATAACTTCTTGTTTAATAGATTCGCAGTGACCGAGGTGACCACCCTACTTCCCAAATCTGCGGTCCCTTGATTCCTGCGCCTGACACATGTCCTTTGCCTTATAAATAGGCCCGAAGGGGCATTTCTTTTCTTCCCTTCGTGCCCTTCCTCTTCGTCTTCCCCGCATTGCCAGTCTCAGAGCTCCGCCGCCGCCGTCGTCTTCTGCATCACCCTTGGCCGCTGCATCAACTTGGACACGCCAGAAAGCCGCGGCGACCTTTCCGCATTTTCCTCAGCCCTGGTAGGTCTTCTGTTCTTCTCAACATAGATCTGATCTAGGGCTTCGTGTTCTTGCGGTGTTCATCACTTGTTCATACTCATGTACTAGCTCCTGGATGCACATGTAAACCCTTGCTTTGTGTAGCGGTAACTTTCAGTATCCGCCGCTAGTTTCCTGCCCAAAACCATAGATCTCACATATACTTCTGCTCATTGATTCAATATTGTTCTGCTTTGATCTTCGACTATTTTTCTTATTTTCTGGACTTGCTTTAGATCCAACGCCGTAACAAGACCTTGTGAAACCTGTTTCTGTATACTTAACCATCCGCAATCTCAATTGCTTCAATGTCTAGATCAGGCGGTTTAACCTGATAGAAAATTTTCCAAACCGGTATATGCCATTAGTCCCCTTGTTGAACCGCCATATGTTGTTGCTTCATAAAAATCCGGTTTAGATAGATCTGCTTCCGATTTAACGTTGCACATATTAATGTACCTTGTAGATTTCATCATGGCCAAGCAAGTGTATGAGTGCAACTGGGTCCCTTCTCGCGTCACAGAGGATCAACTGGACGATTTAGTCCTGATTGGCGCCTTGGGCAGCAAAGACACCATCCATTGGAGGGCTCCTGGCAAAGAATGCCCACCCACACCTTGAGAAGGAGAGGTTGTTGTCTTCGTAGACCACTTAGCCCGGGGTTTTAAACCGCCCGGTTCTAAATTTTACCGGGATGTTCTAGCTGATTTCCAACTCCATCCGCAAGACACTGGCCCCAACTCTGTTACAAATATGTGCCACTTCCAAGTGCTCTGTGAGGTGTTCTTTCAAGAGGAGCCCACAGTGGAATTATTCAGAGATCTTTTCCATCTAAACCGCCGTACTGAGTTTACTGATGGCTCTAATACAGAGTTGGGTGGCATGGTGATTCAAAAAAGGAAAGAGGTCACATACCCTCACGCCAAGCTGCACAGTCACCCCAAGGAGTGGAATCAGACATGGTTCTACTGCAAAGACACCTCCCCTACTGGTGAGAATCCCTTGCCTGGTTTTCGTCCGAAGCGGCTTAGCAATACCCATCCTTTTCCTCAACGATTGACTGCCCAGGAGAGAAGCAAATATGCTCCCCTGCTGTCAAAGCTCAGAGCCTTTATGGCCAACGGTTTAACAAGGGTTGACCTTGCTCATTGTTGGATATCATGGAGCATACTGCCCCTTAGTCAGCGCTCGGTTTGATGTGCGAATATACTAATAGTGTGGATGATCCACTACGACATTCAAGACTCCAGCTGTCCGGTGAAGAAATCACGGAGGCTGTGCATAAGATACTGAATGAACCGGAGCACATCTGGGCCAGAACCGGCCTGCTTCCCTTCTGTGCCACCAACAAACCGCCAGCTGTAAGACTTTGACTTTTCCCTTTACTGAATCTGTTATTGATGTCTGGTCATTGTTTTTAATATCAGTGTCTGCATAATCAGGGCGATGATCCGTTTTGGAGCAAAAAACTGCCGCAGGAGAAACCTGAAAAACCAGACAAACTAGAAAGAGCAACCCGGCAAAAGACTAAAGCTGTGAAGAAGACTGCCCATAGGAAAAGAACCACCGCCTCTTCTAATCCGGCTCCTGACGATGAGGTTGATAATCCGGATTTTGAGGTAGAGCTTGACTCACTTGGCTTATTTTTCATGCGTCTTATTGACGATGATATTTGTCAGGATGATGCCGAAGCCAGCCATGCGGACGTTGCAGAGGTAATTATTCTCTCTTCCGATTCAGAAACTTTGCCTTCACAAAAAATCCGTCAGGCAAATCGGAAAGTTAAATTTTCTCATCCTCTTGCTTATTTGGATCCTAAACTTCTTATGAAGACTCAACAACACGAAGCTCGCCGCACCACCTGGCACAGCGGAAAGGTAGTTACCTCCGCCGGTTTACCGAACAGTCCAGTTCGGAAACGTTGAGGTCTCTAATTTGCTTGTCAGTGCTTGTCCTAAAGCGGGCTGCTTTCGTCAACCTCTTAATCCGTCTGACTCCGATTATCAGGTTATTTCCCACTCATCTTCTGGCGAGTCGTCGGCTACTCAGCTCCCACCGCTCAAAACGGTGCTTGGGTAAGCTATATTTATTGTGATGTTTGTAGTATATTGCCTTAGAACATATGCTGTATTTAATTTCGTTATTCTTCTCAGTGCCAAACCTAGGCCGAGCAAGAAGGCCCGCCTGGATAAAGCGGCCGAAGAAGATGTTATTCTTGAATCAGGCACCACACCCAATCTTGAAGCGGCTATTCCAGACGATATTCCCAACGATCCACCGCAGCCAGATGATGATCTTACTGGTGAGGAAATACCTACTGATACCTCAGGTCCTATCCATCAGCCCACAGGTTCCCTCCGGGTTGAAAGCTCCACCGGTCCTGCAAAACCTACTGACCAGCCAGCAGCTCCAGCGCAAACCGACGGTACCAATGATGATGAAGTTGTCATTACTGGCACTGGCCATACTGAGCCAAGCAATCCTGTCGCTTTATCCAAACATTCTGCCAAGGAAGAACTAGCTGCTTTTGGCAAAGGCAAGTGGAATGCTGATCTGACGGCTTACGCTGCTCTAAACGCCCAAGATATCCATTCCGGCTATCTGAACCGGCTATATACCAGCCGTGACTATGAAGCCGGTCTGGTTAACATGATGAAGGATAAATATGAGGTAACTTCCATATGCTCCTTCCTGCTTGTATGCTTTCATTCTTGCTGACTCTCCTAGCCCCTAAGGGCCGAATTGAAATATTCTTTCAAAACGGGACTTAATAATATGAATCTTGATGCTTTGAAATTTGCTGATGTAGTCCCCAAGGGCCGGTTCAACTTAGCATAGTTAAATCGGTACTCTAAGTTATTGAAACTGCCGCATCAGAATATATATGATCAAATAGCCATTAGCCCCCAAGTGCCAAGTTGAATACTTGTATTGATCTTGGGACTTTGTAAACAATCGAAAGATGAAGGGGTAAATCGGAGGCCACTTTAGATCAAATATGCATTAGCCCCGAAGTACTAAGCGCATAACTTGTTATGTGGTTGGTACTTGAATCCTTCTACCAGTTTGCTGAAGCATATATCTGTATGCATGCAGGCGGAGCTGAAGACGAAAGAGAACCAAGTCGTCGATCTTCAAGAAGCCCTGAAGACCAACAAGCTGAAACCTCCAAAGCAAAAGAGGAATTGGCCAGTGCTTTAAGCGCCATGGAACAACTTAAGGAAAACTTCAAAAAGTAGCAGGCGGACTGGGCCACTGAGAAATCCGCTTTGATCAATGGCAGAGGATGCTGAGGCTGCACTAAAACCAGTGGCAGATGAACTGACCAGCATAAAGCGGCACGTGCATGCCATGACTGCTGCTATCTTTGGTAAGCCAGTTTTCCTATTGAGTTGGCTCTGCCTTCTGACAAAGTCGCTGGCTTATTAACCCTTTTATGGTATTACAGGGACACACATTGGTCACTTGGGGTCAAATGTACGGAAGAAGCTAAAAGCTGCCTATACATTGGTTGAACAATTGTATACTGGTGCCCAGCGGATCATCTGTACCGCCTCTCATAACAAACCGGCGGCTACTTTGATTCAAGATACTCTGATGAAACTGTCAGTGCTTCCTGCCCGGATTGAAGAGCTAAAGAAATCTGCTGCTCGAACCGGCGCAATCAATGCTTTAATCCGGGAAAAAGCGTGGGTGCCGGATTTTGATCCTGTTGAAGCGGCTCAGGGCTATCCCAGCTTGAAGGTAGACGGATCAGAATTCGGTGAAGCGGATCTGCGAGCGATAAACCGGGAGGTGCATCCACTAGCTTGTCAGTTGGCTGAGGAAGCAGACTTGTCTCGTTATCAAGCGCAATATGACAATCAGAACAAGCGAATAGTTGCACCAGTCCATGAATCGGAAAATCTGATTCCTCCAATCCGTAAGCATACTTACGCTCCCGGTATTGACCCGTCTTTGCTGATCCACGATGAAGCTGTTTTTCAAGCATTAATGGGAATCGACTGGACAATTGTGGATTTCCAGCCACTGGGTAGGGATATGGAGGCTGAAGCGGCGCAGGACGACCCAGAACCATCAGGCCAGGCTGGTGACCAAGCTTGAACCGGACGCCAGTTTAAAACTGCCTCTTCTTCGCGAAAAACAATTATATTATTATGGGCACCATGTTGGCTTGTAATAGGCTAGCTGATACCTTTGATGTTGGTATGCCTTTGTGCATAATTTGTTCTTCCTATGGCAATGAACTTTCCAAAACACTTTCTGAAATGAAAAATTCGTCAAGTGCCACCGCGGTTGTACCGTCAGGCGGAATATGATGTCTGCATATATGCAATCAAAACAAAATTTTATGTATGACCAAATTTTGAGATACATAATACCTGCCGTCATTGAGCGTGAAGTTGGCTTGGCCAATCTTGAAGCGGAGTTTTGCAAACCCATACTGTTGGAGGAGATAACAGCTCCTGTATATATATATGACGCTGGTTTACCATGTAAACCATGTCGGGTTATGATAACAATCGTGTTATTCCATAAGAGGATGTTAACAACAAGGAGCAAACCGGACAAATAGTCTCCGGATTGACGTGAACTATGTTCCGTCAATTGATTTAAAAAACTTTTCTGGTTTAAATAACACAATAAAAAGCAAACCCCCCCCCCTTCAAAGAAAAAGTATGAAGCAAAAGCAACGACAAAAATGTTTGCCAAAAAAGATTTATTTAAGGTGATCAGATGGCGTAACCATGGTCAAACACGACCAAGCTCCCGTTAGGTGTAACTATGGTTCTAGTTAGCCAGGTCCCCAAATGATTCTTGTGGCATTTATGCCGACCAAATGGCGTGATCATGGTTTGGGTTCGACCAAGCCCCCAAGTGATTATGTGGCCTTAGGCTGATCAAGAGGCGTGACTGGTTCAGACATGACCAAGTCCCCAAGTGATCTGGTGGCTTTCGCCTATCAAGAGGCATGGTATTGGTTCGGACACAACCAATCCTCCAAGTGATATAACACGATGCTTTTAGCAAAGCGAACTCAACGGGTAAACCGGAGGCCGCTTTAGAGCAACTCCGTGTAACCTCACATGATGTAAAAGAGCAGATACCCCACTTTAGCCGAGGTTCCGGTTTATTATCATAATATATACATTGTCATAATATGTACATAAGTATGACCAATGGCTCAGGTATAGTAAGGCCGAAGATGAGCTATATTCCAGGGCCTGCTAGTCTCCTCCTCTGATGTACGTGAGTCCTTATGCTCTCGAATATCAATCAGATAGTACGACCCGTTGTGCAGATTCTTGCTGATCGCAAAAGGCCCCTCCCAAGGTGGGGATAGCTTATGCATACCAGTCTGATCTTGGATGAGCCGAAGCACCAAATCTCCTTCCTGAAAGGCTCTGGTTCTGACTTGGCGACTATGATAACGATGAAGATCCTGCTGGTAAATTGCCGATCGGGCGGCTGCGATATCACGCTCTTCATCCAACCGGTCCAAGGCATCTTGCCATGCTGTCTTGTTGTCCGCTTCAATATAAGCCGTGACACGAGGTGAATCATGACGGATATCACTGGGGAGAACCGCCCCCGCTCCATAAACCATGAAGAACGGTGTGTATCCTGTTGATCTGTTGGGTGTTGTATTGATGCTCCATAACACAGATGGTAATTCTTCTACCCAACAACTCGGCGTTCTCTGTAAAGGAACCATGAGCCGGGGCTTGATGCCTCTCAAGATCTCTTGCTTATATCTTTCTGCTTGACCATTGGACTGTGGATGTGCCACCGATGAAACGTCGAGCCGGATGTGCTCCCGTTCGCAAAACTCCTTCATGGCACCTTTGGACAAATTGGTGCCGTTATCTGTGATAATACTGTGGGGAAATCCAAACCGGAAAATCACCTTTTTGATGAACTGAACCGCCGTGGCCGCATCACATTTTCTAACAGGTTCTGCCTCCACCCACTTTGTAAACTTGTCCACTGCCACCAGGAGGTGGGTCTTCTTATCTTTGGACCTTTTGAAAGGCCCAACCATATCCAGCCCCAAGTCGCAAACGGCCAAGTAATTGGAATCATCCTCAATTCGTGAGCCGGTACATGAGCACGTCTTGAAAACCTTTGGCAACCATCACATCATCTGACCAGATCCTTTGCATCAGCATGAGCAGTTAACCAATAGAAACCATGGCGAAACGCTTTAGCCACCAGAGACTTTGAACCGGCGTGGTGACCACAATCTCCTTTGTGGATCTCCCACAAAATTTCACGTCCTTCTTCAGGAGACACGCAACATTGAAAAGCTCCTGATACACTGCAATGATGCAACTCACTGTTGATGACAGCCATGGACTTGGATGGCCGGATTATCTGCCAGGCCAGAATCTCATCTTCTGGCAACTCGCCCCGGTTCTTGTACGCCAGATAAGGAAGCGTCCAATCCGGCATAACATGAAGAACTGCCACCAATTGAGCCTCCGGATCAGGAATGGCCAAATCCTCTTCACCAGGGATCTTCACCGACGGGTTGTGCAGCACATCCAGAAAAACATTGGGTGGGACCGATTTGCGCTGAGAACCCAGCCGGCTTAAAGCGTCTGCCGCTTCATTTTTCCGCCGGTCCATGTGGTCCACCTGATAGCCTCTGAAATAACCTGCAACAATATCCACCTCACAACGATATGCTTACATGAGTGGGTCCTTGGAGTCCCAAGTGCCAGACACTTGCTGAGCCACAAGGTCCGAATCACCGAAGCACTTAACTCGACTTAGATTCATCTCCTTAGCCATCCGAAGACCATGGAGCAAGGCTTCATACTCAGCTGCATTGTTAGTACAAGGGAACATTAAACGGAGAACATAACAAAACTTATCACCTCGTGGGGAAGTTAATACGACTCCAGCCCCCGAGCCTTCCAACTGCCTGGATCCGTCAAAATGGATGGTCCAATACGTATGATCCGGCTTTTCTTCAGGTGCTTGCATTTCCGTCCAATCATTGATGAAATGAACAAGTGCTTGAGACTTAATCGCTGTCCGAGGCACATATTTCAAACCGTACGGTCCCAGCTCTATAGCCCACTTTGGAATCTGGCTAGTTGCTTCCCGGTTCTGGATGATATCTCCCAAAGGAGTAGAACTGACCACCGTAATTGGGTGCCCTTGGAAGTATTCCTTAAGCTTTCGGCTTGCCATAAAAACTCCGTACACCAGCTTCTGCCACTGCGGATACCTTTGCTTGGACTCAATAAGTACCTCACTGATATAATAGACCGGACGTTGAACCAGATGCTCCTTACCTGCCTCCTTTCGTTCTACCACAACAGCCACGCTGACCGCACGAGCATTAGTAGCAACATATAGCAGTAACGGCTCTTTGTCTATGGGAGCGGCGAGCACAGGCGGATTGGCCAATTGCCGCTTTAAGTCCTCAAATGCTTCATCAGCAGCAGAACTCCATATGAACTGATCCGTCTTCTTCAACATCTGATACAAAGGGATCGCTTTCTCACCAAGGCGGCTGATAAACCGGCTTAACGCGGCAATCCGGCCTGCCAAGCGTTGAACATCATTGATACACTTCGGTTTAGCCAGGGAGGTGATGGCTGTGATCTTCTCCGGATTAGCCTCAATTCCCCTATTGGACACCAGAAAACCCAATAACTTGCCCGCCGGTACACCAAAGACACACTTGTCCGGATTAAGCATCATCTTGTACGTCCTTAGGTTATCAAAGGTTTCCTTCAAATCATCGACCAGAGTCTCCTTCTCCCTGGATTTAACCACAATATCATCCACGTAAGCATGCACATTACGGCCAATCTGCTTGTGAAGACAGTTTTGTACACACCGTTGATAAGTTGCATGGGCACTTTTGAGCCCAAAGGGCATAGACACATAGCAGAAGGCTCCAAAGGGAGTTATGAATGCCGTCTTCTCCTGGTCCTTAACTACCATTTTGATCTGATGATAGCCAGAATATGCATCCAAAAAACTTAAACGCTCACATCCCGCCGTAGCATCAATGATTTGATCAATACGGGGGAGGGCAAAAGGATCTGCTGGACAAGCTTTATTAAGATCTGTGTAATCCACACACATACGCCAGGTGCCGTTTTTCTTAAGGACTAGCACCGGATTGGCAAGCCACTCAGGGAGAAAAACTTCAACAATAAAACCAGCTGCTAAGAGCCTGGCTACCTCTTCTCCAATCGCCTTGCGTCTTTCTTCGTTAAACCGGCGGAGGAACTGTTTCACCGGTTTGTATTTAGGATCCACATTAAGTGTGTGCTCAACGAGTTGCCTCGGTACACCTGGCATGTCAGAGGGCTTCCATGCAAAAATGTCCCGATTCTCACGGATGAACTCGATGAGCGCGCCTTCCTATTTCGGATCCAAGTTGGCACTAATGCTTAACTGCTTGGACGAATCGCCAGGTACGAAGTCAACAAGCTTAGTTTCTGCTGCCGATTTGAACTTCAGGGCCGGATCATGCTCCGTAGTTGGCTTCTTCAACGGAGTCATGTCCGCCGGATCAACATTGTCTTTATAGTATTTCAACTCCTCGGTGGCACAAACCGACTCTGCATAAGCCGCATCTCCTTCCTCGCATTCCAAAGCGATTTTGCGGCTTCCGTGAACCGTTATTGTCCCCTTGTGACCCGGCATCTTGAGCTGCAAATACACATAATAGGGCCGAGCCATAAACTTGGCGTATGCCGGACGCCCAAACAGGGCATGATATGGACTTTGGATTTTCACCACTTCAAACGTTAATGTCTCCGACCTGGAATCATGATCATCCCCAAAGGCCACTTCAAGAGATATCTTACCAACAGGATATGCTGATCTGCCAGGCACTACATCGTGGAATACTGTATTGGACGGTTTGAGATTCTTATCTGTTAGTCCCATACGACGGAAGGTCTCATAGTATAGGATGTTAATGTTGCTCCCTCCATCCATGAGTACCTTGGTGAACTTGTAACCTCCCACCTGAGGCGCCACCACCATAGCCAACTGACCCGGATTATTGACCTGGAGTGGGTGATCCTCTCTGCTCCATATGATTGGCTGTTCAGACCAACGTAGATAACGGGGTGTGGCTGGTTCAACAGAGTTGACTGCCCGTCTCTGAACCTTCCGGTCTCGCTTGTCCAAGCTAGTGGTAAAGACATGGTACTGCCCACTACTTAACTGCTTTGGGTTGCTTTGGTATCCTGACTGTTGCTGCTGTTGGTTGTAACCACCCTGGTTGTTCTAACTATTTTGACCATTATGCTCGCCCGGATTACCATTAAATCCTGAACCGGAACTTCCTCCACCGTAACTCGGCCCGGATCCTGAGCCGCCGCCAGATCCGTGATCATACCAGAAATTATTAGAATTCTTGAATTCCTGCATAATAAAACAATCCTTCCAAAGGTGGTTTGCTGGCTCTTCCTTCGTCCCATGTTTTGGACAGGGCTGGTTTAGCAAATAGTTCAGGCGGTTTGGGTTGGGATTGGGTGCTCCACTACGATTTTTTGGCCTGCCCTTGCGCCGCTGGCCATTGTCCTGTATGTTGGTATTAGCCACAAAATCCATGTTGCCATCTGCTTTACGCTTGCCTCCTCCGCCATTGCCTACCCAGTGATGCTGCTGAATTTTGGAGCTGTTGTTCTTCTTCCCCTTCCCTGTCTTGTCATCATCAGACTTGGGATCCTTGGTACCATCAGAATCAGCATATTTTACCAAAGCGTCCATGAGGGTTCCCATGTCGGTGCAATGACGCTTCATCCGTCCCAATTTCAACTTCAGGGGCCCAAACCGGCAGTTGCCTTCTAGGGTTAATACTGCGGTGTCAGCGTTGATGCGGTCTAAGGAGTGCAACACTTGTGAAACCTGGCGCACCCAATGAGTCGTTGACTCTCCTTCCTCCTGGACACATGCAGCTAAGTCCACTATCGACATAGGCTGTTTACAGGTATCCTTGAAATTGTTGATAAACCGGGCTCGTAATTGGGCCCATGAACTGATAGAATTAGCGGGCAAACTTTTTAACCAAGTACAGGCCATTCCTTCAAGCATCATGGTGAAGTATTTCGCACATGCCGTGTCATCCACATCAAGCATCTCCATGGCCATCTCATAGCTCTCCACCCATGACTCTGGTGGTTGATCCGCCGTATAATTTAGTACCTTGCGTGGGCCCTTGAAATCCTTGGGCAAACGCACGTTGCGTAAAGCGGGGACGAGGCAAGGCACCCCCAAAGAACTAGAAGTAACACCAGGTTCGATCAAAATGGTTGGACGAACCGGCGTGAGCTACCGAGCCTGATGTTGTGCGGCTAACTCGGCCTCCCTACGCGCTCGGGCCCAGTTCACCACTTCTTGAGTGTCATCAGCACCACCCGCCGGGTTGTTGCCGCGGGGTACTCCACGTCGTTCATTAATCGATACTGCTGGTTCATCCATATGTCTGCTATAGCTCCGGCTTGGACGGGGGGTCGAGTGGATTCGGTCACGGCTGTACGAGTATGCCTCCTGTTGGGCCAAAGCTGTCCTCAGAAGTTCCTTAACCCATCGCGTCTCTACTGCTTGCGGCGAGTCACCTTCCACTGGAATGGCCTCCAGTCGTGCAGCAGTGGCAACAAGATTGTCCATTGGGTTGGAGTAGTGACCCGGAGGTGTTAAAGCATCCCGAGGTATAACGGTGTTTTGACGAGGCGGGTCGATCTGATGAGGCTGAACCGGTGCACCGGTCCTAGGGGCTTCTGCCCGGTTCCCCTCCAGCGGATTGCTGGCTCTTGGTCCTGGAGTGTTAAAAAGGTCTCTGGCCTCGAAAACCGGAGGTAAGCGGGACCGGTGCTTCCTCCTCATGACTTCATGCGACGCGCTCTGATCCAACATAAGCCTGTAGGCTTGTGCGTCTAAAGTGGCCCGCTCTGCGGCCATCCTGGTGTCCTCAGCCGCCAGATCCATTTTGGCCTGGGTGATTTGTTCCTTTACCTTTGCAATCTCCGTGTTGTGAGCGTCCTGATCGGGCGGATTAACTTCTGCCATAAGCACAGCCAACGCATCAAATAGTTCTGATAGAACCTGAGCCGGTGGGTGCACAGGGCCTCCCGCCCCGGCAACCGTTGCCGCTGCTGAACCGGAGATCGTTGCCGCGGCTATCGAAGAGTGAAGCGCTGCTTGTGTTCCGGTCATGAATATTCCAACCCGGTTAGGCAGATCAGACGGGTCCGGAATACTGTCGCCATCGGAACAACTCTCAATCCAACCATCTTGTAGCTGATAAAGAGATTCGGTTTCTCCGGTCGAAGATTCGTCACCGGAACGAACGGCAGTCGCCCCGCAAAGCTCCGATCCATCCTCATAACTCCCTTCATGGATCATTCCACGAAGGCACGCTTCATGTCCGGTTTAATCTGGGCGGATCACGTACGTTGAGCCGTCTCGACGAGGTCGGTGCAGATGTCCGGCTCAGGGCCCAGTTCACCGATCTTGCCAATGAAAACATGAATTCTACCAAAGGGGACCCGGTACCCGTACTCAATTGAGCCGGCCTCGGGGCCCCAGCCTACATCGTCGATGTAGAGTTTGCCGCGATGACTCTCGGTCATCTGGCCTACAGCGTAGCCCTTGAGTCCTTCAAAGCGTCCCTCCAAGAACCGGAAACCATCATGCGATAGCCCCACGGTGGGCGCCAACTGTCATTGTTTTGTCACGGCAGTTATCCTAGAGAAAGGACTTAGTCGTGGAGCCATCGCTACAGGTTAGCTTGAAGGGGTTAAAGCAGACACAAGGACGCAAGAGTGTTTATACTAGTTCGGCCCCTTCAATGAAGGTAAAAGCCTACCTCTAGTTGTGATGGAATTGATGGGTGTTTCGATGACTAGGGAGCAAATAAGCTTCACCTATGTCTCGAGTTGTTGTCCGTTGTCCTTGACCGCCGCCGGGTCATCCCCTTATATACATGGGTGACGTCTGCTGGTTCAGAAAGTCCCAACACCAGTTCATACTCGTATCCGGGTTGGTCTCTCCTTGTTCCTAACTTATATTACAAGTATATGCACAAAACTGATGTACGACTACAGGTTGTAAACCGACTATGGGCCCTGGGCCTTTATCTGCCTCTTTAGGCTTTGACATCTTTGAACTACTGATGGAGTTAATCCGGCCCAGGTAGGCCGGTTTATGCCCAGTGGTAATATCCCCAACAATATCCACCATCTTCATCGTCCCGCCCGGCCATTCTACACACTTGCACACACTTTGCAATCTCATTTTCTCACGGTTCGTATATGTGCCAGAGCCAGGTCGAGCGATAGTTCGGCCAACAGTCTGGCGCCCGATGATAGGTCAACCTCGGAATCATCCTGCTCGTCTTCCATGAGTCTGGCATCGAGCCCTGACCTTGATTTTATCCGGATCATGGAAGGGATGCCACCGCCCGACTCGTCAGATGACAACCAGATGTAAGAGGAGGTGTTGGAGGAAGAAGAAGAGGACGGTGATGATGAGGAGGAGGAATGGTCAAATGAGAAGGAGGACGACGAGGACATCAACGACAATGACGACAACGGCTGCAATGAAAAGCCAACGAACAACGATAAGAATCATCGTCGCCAAGACGATTCCGCGGGGCCACCAAACAACAACAAGAAGAAGAAGGGATAAATTAAGCAGACTTTATATATATGTTGTCATTTGATCATATTAATTTGTTATCTCTGTTTCCCCTGTCAATCTCATTCCAGGGGGTTAGCAATACGTATTCAACAGAGATCTTTTACATATCTCCCACAGGTTGGTTTCTTGAATTGTGTGCCCTGTCGAGCACATAATTCACAACAGAAAATCATATGCGCTGTCTATAATTATCGCACACAATTCTAATTACCAACCTATTTGTCAGGTATCACACACATCTTGTTACGTCGAATCTTTTGTGTTCTTTTGGATCATCGCAAATTGTTGCGGATATGACCCCATGATATAGCCTGCCATAAAAAAGCCGGTTCATATCATTGGCGACTCTCGGAGATAAACTTCAGATAGACCAGAGTGATCAAGACTCAAGACTGGAATGGCAGCTCATAGGATGGGCCGACATAGGGTCCGGAACTAGAAGGCGGCGGTGACGGCCTAGAAGCATAAGCCGCAGCATGATGACTTAATAGAGGAGCAAGGCGACTAATAGTTGGACTTAGTCACGGGTCATAACACGAGCCGGACTCTTGTAAACCTAGGGGCCTCGACCTGTATCTAAAGGCGAGTCCCCGGGACAGATAGATCAGGTTAAAATCAATCGGTAGCTAGTTCAAGCGAATCCGCTCCCTTGTAATAGATAATCAAGCAATAAGCAGAAAAGTAGGAGTAGGTCTTTTACCTCCACCGTGAGAGGCCGAACCTGGGTAAACGCGTGTCTCTCGACCCACTCAACCCTAACAAGATAATCGCCACTTGCGATGGCCTCACGTCTAAGTCCTCACACTAGGACATCTGTCGTGACAAAACCATGATAGTTTGCGCCCACCATGGGGCTGGTGCACGGTGGTTTCGAGTTCTCGAAGGGATCTTTCCTAGGGGTCGAGTGATACGCCTTTGGAAGGATGACCAAGAATCGCTGCAGCAAACTCTACATCAACGACGCCGGCTGGGGCCCCGAGGCCGACTCAATAAAGTACGGGTACTGGGTCCCCTTCAGCGGGATCTATGTCTTCATCTCCAAAATCGATGGATCTGAGCCTGAGCCGGACGTCTGCACCGACCTCGTCGAGCCGGCTCGGCACACGCAACCAACCCGGATCCAAGCCGTCCGAAAGCACGTCTTCGTTGGGTTCACGCAGGGCGTGGAGCTCACAGAGAATTTCGTGTCTAGAGGAGAGACTCTCATCTACTCAGGTGATGAGTCCATGACTGGCGAGACGGAGTCGATCTACCAACTTCAAGACGGTGGGCTTGGGGGCTGTTCCGATGGCGACATTATTCCGGACCCCAAGGAGCCGCCGTGTCGAGCCGCCATCTTCATGGCAGGGACGACACTGGTTCTCAATGCTATGACGGTCGGGGCAACAGCGACAACAAATCCATCAGCATCCGGCTTAGCCAGGCCCCTCTTTGAAGTTTTATCTGCGCTGATGAACACCGTGACGACCTTGCTAGCAACCGAGGTCACTCGAAAATGAGGCATAGCGTAATACCGAGATTGCGAAGATTCGCAAGCAGATGGCCAAGGCCCAGGAGGACATCGACGCTGAAAACACACGGACGTCCGAGTTGCAAGCTCACATCAATGCAGAGGCGGAGCGTCTGAAGATGCAGGCTTGGCATCTAAACCTTGAGCAGAACGCTTCCAACGTAGTTCATCAGTAGAGGTACCAGAGCCGTATACCTACGAGTTGTGATCCCGCGTGTTTGTTCAATACGCCAAGGGCAGGCTCAAGTACCCCAGGAGCATCGGTTATACCCCAATTAACCCCTAATGCGCCAGGGAGCAGAGTAGCGGCTCAGCCACTCCAGTTAGAATCGGCCCTCAGGGAGGAGCCAACCCCCGATTCCCACGTTGGTCGGACACCACCGCCACACTTCCCGACACCGCCGGGTCACTTCTCCAACCCGGTGGATAACACGGTAGCAGCGGAAACCCGACTTACTACGATCCCTATCACTGGCGAGTCATGGTCGGATTTGAAAACTGGAATGCCATTGAGATATTGTAGACGACAATTGCTCAGCGGGCTAATTACTCTTCCAGCCGGCATCGTGTTCATTCTACACCACTGTCGAGTCATAGCTACAGCCCGCATGCTGAGTCGCCAGCAGTTTCCAGCAGTGAACGATGTTGTAACCTACCCTAGGACACCCCGCCCTTAACACGAGGACTGACACTCAAGTGAGTGTGGACGATGCAAGAGCCCGGTGCAGAGCGGAAGCAGGAACCCAGGGGGCTTATCAGACACCCCTGGTGGTTCCTTCTTCCTCGGTAGGTGCCGGGTCAAATTTCAGAACCATCGGAGTGCAATGCCTAGTGCCGACTTTACACAACAGCGCATGCCCAAGGATTTTAAGGGTCCTCGCAAGGTACCTAACTACACGGCAGGCCTCCCTCCAGAGGATTGGATTGAGAGCTATGAGCTGGCCATGGATATGTTGGACGTCAATGATGTCGTGTGCGCCAAGTACTTCACTATGATGTTGGGGGGACCGGCTCACACTTGGTTGAAAAACCTGCCCCCCCCCAATTCGATCAGCACCTAGGCGGAGTTAAAAGAGTGTTTTATCACAAATTTTCAAGGAACCTACAAGAAGCCAATGACTATTATGGATCTGGAGCACTGTGTGCAGCGTGAAGATGAGTCGACCCATCATTGGGCTTGCCGGGACACCGCTATCATTCATTCTTCCGACAACATCAGGGAGTCTCAAGCCGTATTGATTCTTGAGAAGAAGTACCGCTTTGAGCCCCTTAAAAAGAAATTGGGACAGCTTAAGCGTAAGACGGATATGGGCAATCTCATGGACGTACTTACCAGATATGCTTATTCCGATGGTACGAAGGATCCTGGCTCTGACGAGGACAGGCCGGGTAAAGGCAAGAAAAATAGTGGTGGCAAGGGTCAACAATAGAATGCCTTGGCACAAAATCGTAATCACAATAACTAGGGCAATGGTGGGAAGCGCAGATACCCCGACGGCGGGTCAGATTTTGTAGCTAACACTAATGCAGGGTTCAAAAATCTACACCGTAATGGCAAGCAACCTTATAATGGGGGAAGCCCAAGAATTATGAGGAATCCCTTAATGGGTCGTGTTCGAAGCACAGTTATCCTAACAAGCCATCTAGTCATGCTTGGAAGGATTGTTATATCATGCGAGAGTACAGGAACCAGTCTTTTCAGTATCACAGCAACAACAATGGGCCATCCGGTGGGTCAGGCTCTAGAGGTTTTCAGGGAGCCGACTTTAGTGTTGGTGGTGGCTCAAATACTAGTTATCAGGACCAAGGGAACCATGGTGGTCATAGTAAGTAGTCTGGGCATGGTAATCAGCAGCAGAATAATCAGTCAATGTACGAGAGTAATCCCAAGCAGCTCAACAATGGCCAATATCATGTCTTCACTACGAGCACATGCAAGCATGACCGGAAGATCCATAAGCGGGCTGTCAATACGGTTGAGCTGGCTTTGCCTCTGTATTTGAGATGGTTAGAACACATGATAACGTGGAGCCGAGCGGATTACCCGCCACTACTGTAGGATGCTGCTAATGCAACACTACGATGAGAGACCCTTTGACGAAACTGTGTGCTATGCATTAACCACAAACGGTACTCTAATAAAACCATCGAAAAAGATGCAAAATGTTTGCCATAGCGGTGACATCAAACACGGTTCAGATTAGAGTTGTGTGTGCAATGCATGGCAAACGGTTAATCCAGAAGAACTGTTTGTGATGAGACAGAACAACAGAAATGGGCAGCCAGATGAGGGCGTGTGCGATATATGGCATATAGTTCACTAGGGTGAACTGTGTGTGATTAGGCAACACAATAGAAATGGTCAGTCAGATCAAGGTGTGTGTGTGCTATACGACATACAGTTCATTAGGATGAACTGTGTTTGATTAGGCAACACAATTGAAATGGTTCAACTGAACAAGATGTGTATGATACGCGGCAAGCATGTCCATAATCAGAAATGTGTGCGAAGACCAATAATAACACAGACGATTGCTGCTAATAAGCTGTGTGATCTGCTCTGTCTACAA
Source organism: Triticum dicoccoides (assembly GCF_002162155.2). Classification (NCBI taxonomy): domain Eukaryota; kingdom Viridiplantae; phylum Streptophyta; class Magnoliopsida; order Poales; family Poaceae; genus Triticum; species Triticum dicoccoides. Next base: position 210,742,281 of record NC_041384.1, on the reverse strand, counting down.
AAGAATAGCATGTATATATATAACTGAAATAAACATCCAATTACATAAGTGACTATACAGATCATTCGCGCACACCTCAATAAACAATTGCATTCATTCTAAACTAGGAGAAACGGTCGTCTAGTCATCTACTTCTTGTGATGCTCCCGCTACTGCTCCGTGACACGATCCCTCATCTGGGGCAGGAAGAGGACACTCTCTCATGTCAACGATCTGCATGTACATCTCGTAGCTTGTGTATGTGGCCTTGCCCTGGATTCTCGGCGCGTTTGCATGGTAGTATTTGCAGCGGGTAACTGCATCGTCGCGCCATGCCCGGTGCAATCGCATGCATAATGACAGCATGAACGTACGTGATTGTGAACCAGTGGGAAGCGAGAGCAGAGCGCCCAGAGGGACACGACAGCAGAGTGCGTGCGGATGTGATGACCCACAAGTATATGGTATCAATCATAGTACTTCCGATAAGTAAGAGTGTCGAACCCAGCGAGGAGCAGAAGGAAATGACAAGCGGTCTTCAACAAGGTATTCTCTGCCAGCACTGAAATTATAAGTAACGAGTAGTTTGATAGCAAGATAATTTGTAACTAGCAAGTAACAGTAACGGTAACAAAAGTGCAGCAAGTGTTGGGTTTCGTAGTAATTTCAAAAAATTTCCTACGCACATGCAAGATCATGTGATGCATAGCAACGAGAGGGAGAGTGTTGTCTACGTACCCAACGCAGACCGACTGCGGAAGCGATGACACGACGTAGAGGAAGTAGTCGTACGTCTTCACGATCCAACCGATCAAGCACCGAAACTATGGCACCTCCGAGTTCGAGCACACGTTCAACTCGATGACGATCCCCGGACTCCGATCCAGCAAAGTGTCGGGGAAGAGTTCCGTCAGCACGACGGCGTGGTGACGATCTTGATGAACTACAGCAGCAGGGCTTCGCCTAAACTCCGCTACAGTATTATCGAGGAATATGGTGGCAGGGGGCACCGCACACGGCTAAGGAATAGATCACGTGGATCAACTTGTGTGTCTTTGGGGTGTCTCTACCTCAGTATATAAAGGAGTCAAGGGGGGAGGAGGCGCCGGCCAGGGAGAGAGGCGCAGGAGGAGTCCTACTCCTTCCGGGAGTAGGACTCCCCTCCAATCCTATTCCAACTAGGATTCCCCAAGTGGGAAAGAGGGAGAAGGGTGGCCGGCCACCTCTCCTAGTCCTAATAGGACTAGGGGAAGGGGGGAGGCGCGCAGACCTTATGGGCAGCCCTTTCACCTTTCCACTAAGGCCCATGAAGGCCCATATGGCTCCCGGGGGGTTCCGGTAACCTCCCGGTAACCCGGTAAAATCCCGATTTCACCCGGAACACTTCTGATGTCCAAACATAGGCTTCCAATATATCAATCTTTACGTCTCGACCATTTCGAGACTCCTCATCATGTCCGTGATCACATCTGGGACTCCGAACAACCTTCGGTACCTCAAAATGCATAAACTCATAATATAACTATCATCGTAACCTTAAGCGTGCGGACCCTACGGGTTCGAGAACAATGTAGACATGACCGAGACATGTCTCCGGTCAATAACCAATAGCGGGACCTGGATGCCCATATTGGCTCCTACATATTCTACGAAGATCTTTATCGGTCAGACCGCATAACAACATACGTTGTTCCCTTTGTCATCGGTATGTTACTTGCCCGAGATTCGATCGTTGGTATCCAATACCTAGTTCAATCTCGTTACTGGCAAGTCTCTTTACTTGTTCTGTAATACATCATCTCACAACTAACATATTAGTTGTAATGCTTGCAAGGCTTATGTGATGTGTATTACCGAGAGGGCCCAGAGATACCTCTCCGACAATCGGAGTGACAAATCCTAATCTCGAAATACGCCAACCCAACATCTACCTTTGGAGACACCTGTAATGCTCCTTTATAATCACCCAGTTACGTTGTGACGTTTGGTAGCACCCAAGTGTTCCTCCGGCAAACGGGAGTTGCATAATCTCATAGTTATAGGAACATGTATAAGTCATGAAGAAAGCAATAGCAACATACTAAACGATCGGGTGCTAAGCTAATGGAATGGGTCATGTCAATCAGATCATTCAACTAATGACGTGACCTCGTTAATCAAATAACAACTCATTGTTCATGGTTAGGAAACATAACCATCTTTGATTAACAAGCTAGTCAAGTAGAGGCATACTAGTGACACTTTGTTTGTCTATGTATTCACACATGAATTATGTTTCCGGTTAATACAATTCTAGCATGAATAATAAACATTTATCATGATTATAAGGAAATAAATAATTACTTTATTATTGCCTCTAGGGCATATTTCCTTCAGTCTCCCACTTGCACTAGAGTCAATAATCTAGATTACACTGTAATGATTCTAACACCCATGGAGCCTTGGTGTTGATCATGTTTTGCTCGTGGAAGAGGCTTAGTCAACGGGTCTGCAATATTCAGATCCGTATGTATCTTGCAAATCTCTATGTCTCCCACCTGGACTAGATCCCGGATGGAATTGAAGCGTCTCTTGATGTGCTTGGTCCTTTTGTGAAATCTGGATTCCTTTGCCAAGGCAATTGCACCAGTATTGTCACAAAAGATTTTCATTGGACCCGATGCACTAGGTATGACACCTAGATCGGATATGAACTCCTTCATCCAGACTCCTTCATTCGCTGCTTCCGAAGCAGCTATGTACTCCGCTTCACATGTAGATCCCGCTACGACGCTTTGTTTAGAACTGCACCAACTGACAGCTCCACCATTTAATGTAAACACGTATCCGGTTTGTGATTTAGAATCGTCCGGATTAGTGTCAAAGCTTGCATCAACGTAACCTTTTATGGTGAGCTCTTTGTCACCTCCATATACGAGAAACATATCCTTAGTCCTTTTCAGGTATTTCAGGATGTTCTTGACCGTTGTCCAGTGATCCACTCATGGATTACTTTGGTACCTCCTTGCTAAACTTATAGCAAGGCACACATCAGGTCTGGTACACAGCATTGCATACATGATAGAGCCTATGGCTGATGCATAGGGAACATCTTTCATATTCTCTCTATCTTCTGCAGTGGTCGGGCATTGAGTCTTACTCAACTTCACACCTTGTAACACAGGCAAGAATCCTTTCTTTTCTTGATCCATTTTGAATTTCTTCAAAATCTTGTCAAGGTATGTGCTTTGTGAAAGTCCAATTAAGCGTCTTGATCTATCTCTATAGATCTTAATGCCTAATATGTAAGCAGCTTCACCGAGGTCTTTCATTGAAAAATTTTATTCAAGTATCCCTTTATGCTATCCAGAAATTCTATATCATTTCCAATCAGCAATATGTCATCCACATATAATATTAGAAATGCTACAGAGCTCCCACTCACTTTCTTGTAAATACAGGCTTCTCCGAAAGTCTGTATAAAACCAAATGCTTTGATCACACTATCAAAGCGTTTATTCCAACTCCGAGAGGCTTGCACCAGTCCATAAATGGATCGCTAGAGCTTGCACACTTTGTTAGCTCCCTTTGGATCGACAAAACCTTCCGGTTGCATCATATACAACTCTTCTTCCAGAAATCCATTCAGGAATGCAGTTTTGACATCCATCTGCCAAATTTCATAATCATAAAATGCGGCAATCGCTAACATGATTCGGACGGACTTAAGCATCGCTACGGGTGAGAAGGTCTCATCGTAGTCAATCCCTTGAACTTGCCGAAAACCTTTTGCGACAAGTCGAGCTTTGTAGACAGTAACATTACCATCAGCGTCAGTCTTCTTCTTAAAGATCCATTTATTCTCAATTTCTTGCTGATCATCGGGCAAGTCAACCAAAGTCCATACTTTGTTCTCATACATGGATCCCATCTCAGATTTCATGGCTTCAAGCCACTTTGCGGAATCTGGGCTCACCATCGCTTCTTCATAGTTCGTAGGTTCATCATGATCTAGTAGCATGACTTCCAGAACAGGATTACCGTACCACTCTGGTGCGGATCTTACTCTGGTTGATCTACGAGGTTCAGTAGTATCTTGATCTGAAGTTTCATGATCATTATCATTGGCTTCCTCACTAACTGGTGTAGGTGTCACTGAAACAGTTTTCTGTGATGAACTACTTTCCAGTAAGGGAGCAGGTACAGTTACCTCGTCAAGTTCTACTTTCCTCCCACTCACTTCTTTCGAGAGAAACTCCTTCTCTAGAAAGGATCCATTCTTAGCAATGAATGTCTTGCCTTCGGATCTCTGATAGAAGGTGTACCCAACAGTTTCCTTTGGGTATCCTATGAAGACACATTTCTCCGATTTGGGTTCGAGCTTATCAGGTTGAAGCTTTTTCACATAAGCATCGCAGCCCCAAACTTTAAGAAACGACAACTTTGGTTTCTTGCCAAACCACAGTTCATAAGGTGTCGTCTCAACGGATTTTGATGGTGCCCTATTTAACATGAATGCGGCCGTCTCTAGAGCATAACCCCAAAACGATAGCGGTAAATCAGTAAGAGACATCATAGATTGCACCATATCTAGTAAAGTATGATTACGACGTTTGGACACACCATTACGCTGTGGTGTTCCGGGTGGCGTGAGTTGCGAAACTATTCTACAGTTTTTCAAATGTACACCAAACTCGTAACTCAAATATTCTCCTCCACGATCAGATCGTAGAAACTTTATTTTCTTGTTACGATGATTTTCAACTTCACTCTGAAATTCTTTGAACTTTTCAAATGTTTCAGACTTGTGTTTCATTAAGTAGATATACCCATATCTGCTTAAATCATCTGTGAAGGTGAGAAAATAACGATATCCGCCACGAGCCTCAATATTCATCGGACCACATACATCGGTATGTATGATTTCCAACAAATCTGTTGCTCTCTCCACAGTACCGGAGAATGGTGTTTTAGTCATCTTGCCCATGAGGCACGGTTCACAAGTACCAAGTGATTCATAATCAAGTGGTTCCAAAAGTCCATCAGTATGGAGTTTCTTCATGCGCTTTACACCGATATGACCTAAACGACAGTGCCACAAATAAGTTGCACTTTCATTATCAACTCTGCATCTTTTGGTTTCAACATTATGAATATGTGTATTACTACTATCGAGATCCAATAAGAATAGACCACTCTTCAAGGGTGCATGACCATAAAAGATATTACTCATATAAATAGAACAACCATTATTCTCTGATTTAAATGAATAACCGTCTCGCATTAAACAAGATCCAGATATAATGTTCATGCTCAACGCTGGCACCAAATAACAATTATTTAGGTCTAATATTAATCCCGAAGGTAGATGTAGAGGTAGCGTGCCGACCGCGATCACATCGACTTTAGAACCGTTTCCCACACGCATCGTCACCTCGTCCTTTGCCAGTGCCCGCTTATTCTGTAGTCCCTATTTCGAGTTGCAAATATTAGCAACAGAACCAGTATCAAATACCCAGGTGCTACTGCGAGCTCTAGTAAGGTACACATCAATAACATGTATATCAGATATACCTTTGTTCACCTTGCCATCCTTCTTATCCGCCAAATACTTGGGGCAGTTCCGCTTCTAGTGACCAGTCTGCTTGCAGTAGAAGCACTCAGTTTCAGGCTTAGGTCCAGACTTGGGTTTCTTCTCTTGAGCAGCAACTTGCTTGCCATTCTTCTTGAAGTTCCCCTTCTTCTTCCCTTTGCCCTTTTTCTTGAAACTAGTGGTCTTCTTAACCATCAACACTTGATGCTCCTTCTTGATTTCTACCTCCGCAGCTTTCAGCATTACGAAGAGCTCGGGAATGGTCTTGTTCATCCCTAGCATATTATAGTTCATCACGAAGCTCTTGTAGCTTGGTGGCAGTGATTGGAGAATTCTGTCAATGACGCAATCATCCGGAAGATTAACTCCCAATTGAATCAAGTGATTATTATACCCAGACATTTTGAGTATATGCTCACTGACAGAACTGTTCTCCTCCATCTTACAGCTATAGAACTTATTGGAGACTTCATATCTCTCAATCCGGGCATTTGCTTGAAATATTAACTTCAACTCCTGGAACATCTCATATGCTCCATGACATTCAAAACATCGTTGAAGTCCCGATTCTAAGTCGTAAAGCATGGCACACTGAACTATCGAGTAGTCATCAGCTTTGCTCTGCCAGACGTTCATAACATCTGGTGTTGCTCCAGCAGCAGGCCTGGCACCCAGCGGTGCTTCCAGGACGTAATTCTTCTGAGCAGCAATGAGGATAATCCACAAGTTACGGACCCAGTCCGTGTAATTGCTACCATCATCTTTCAATTTTGCTTTCTCAAGGAACGCATTAAAATTCAACGGAACAACAGCATGAGCCATCTATCTACAATCAACATAAACAAGCAAGATACTATCAAGTACTAAGCTCATGATAAATTTAAGTTCAGTTAATCAAATTACTTAAGAACTCCCACTTAGATAGACATCTCTCTAATCTTCTAAGTGATAACGTGATCCAAATCAACTAAACCATGACCGATCATCACGTGAGATGGAGTAGTTTTCAATGGTGAACATCGTTATGTTGATCATATCTACTATATGATTCACGCTCGACCTTTCGGTCTCCGTGTTCCGAGGCCATATCTGCATATGCTAGGCTCGTCAAGTTTAACCTGAGTATTCTGTGTGTGCAAAACTGGCTTGCACCCGTTGTAGATGGATGTAGAGCTTATCACACCCGATCATCACGTGGTGTCTGGGCATGACGAACTTTGGCAACGGTGCATACTCAGGGAGAACACTTCTTGATAATTTAGTGAGAGATCATCTTATAATGCTACCGTCAATCAAAGCAAGATAAGATGCATAAAAAGATAAACATCACATGCAATCAATATAAGTGATATGATATGGCCATCATCATCTTGTGCTTGTGATCTCCATCTCCGAAGCACCGTCATGATCACCATCGTCACCGGCGCGACACCTTGATCTCCATCGTAGCATCGTTGTCGTCTCGCTAATCTTATGCTTCCACGACTATCACTACCGTTTAGTAATAAAGTAAAGCATTACATCGCGATTGCATTGCATACAATAAAGCGACAACCATATGGCTCCTGCCAGTTGCCGATAACTCGGTTACAAAACATGATCATCTCATACAATAAAATTCAGCATCATGCTTTGACCATATCACACCACAACATGCCCTGCAAAAACAAGTTAGACGTCCTCTACTTTGTTGTTGCATGTTTTACGTGGCTGCTACGGGCTTAAGTAAGAACCAATCTCACCTACGCATCAAAACCACAACGATAGTTTGTCAAATAGACTCCGTTTTAACCTTCGCAAGGACCGGGCGTAGTCATACTTGGTTCAACTAAAGTTGGAGAGACAGACGCCCGCAAGCCACCTATGTGCAAAGCACGTCGGGAGAACCGGTCTCGCATAAGCGTACGCGTAATGTTGGTCCGGTTCGTCTCGTCCAACAATGCCGCCGAACCAAAGTATGACATGCTGGTAGGCAGTATGACTTGTATCGTCCACAACTCACTTGTGTTCTACTCGTGCATATAACATCAACATAAATAACCTGGCTCTGATACCACTGTTGGGTTTCGTAGTAATTTCAAAAAATTTCCTACGCACACGCAAGATCATGTGATGCATAGCAACGAGAGGGAGAGGGTTGTCTACGTACCCAACGCAGACCGACTGCGGAAGCGATGACACGACATAGAGGAAGTAGTCGTACGTCTTCACGATCCAACCGATCAAGCACCGAAACTACGGCACCTCCGAGTTCGAGCACACGTTCAGCTCGATGACGATCCCCGGACTCCGATCCAGCAAAGTGTCGGGGAAGAGTTCCGTCAGCACGACGGCGTTGTGACGATCTTGATGAACTACAGCAGCAGGGCTTCGCCTAAACTCCGCTATAGTATTATCGAGGAATATGGTGGCAGGGGGCACCGCACACGGCTAAGGAATAGATCACGTGGATCAACTTGTGTGTCTTTGGGGTGTCTCTACCTCAGTATATAAAGGAGTCAAGGGGGGTGGGGGGCGCCGGCCAGGGAGAGAGGCACAGGAGGAGTCCTACTCCTTCCGGGAGTAGGACTCCCCTCCAATCCTATTCCAACTAGGATTCTCCAAGTGGGAAAGAGGGAGAAGGGTGGCCGGCCACCTCTCCTAGTCCTAATAGGACTAGGGGAAGGGGGGAGGCGCGCAGCCCTTATGGGCAGCCCTTTC
>NC_041384.1:210718897-210733588 GCF_002162155.2 Triticum dicoccoides | reverse complement strand
GGGGGTTCCGGTAACCTCCCGGTAACCCGGTAAAATCCCGATTTCACCCGGAACACTTCCGATGTCCAAACATAGGCTTCCAATATATCAATCTTTACGTCTCGACCATTTCGAGACTCCTCGTCATGTCCGTGATCACATCCGGGACTCCGAACAACCTTCGGTACATAAAAATGCATAAACTCATAATATAACTGTCATCGTAACCTTAAGCGTGCGGACCCTACGGGTTCGAGAACAATGTAGACATGACCGAGACATGTCTCCGGTCAATAACCAATAGCGGGACCTGGATGCCCATATTGGCTCCTACATATTCTACGAAGATCTTTATCGGTCAGACCGCATAACAACATACGTTGTTCCCTTTGTCATCGGTATGTTACTTGCCCGAGATTCGATCGTTGGTATCCAATACCTAGTTCAATCTCGTTACCGGCAAGTCTCTTTACTCGTTCTATAATACATCATCTCACAACTAACATATTAGTTGTAATGCTTGCAAGGCTTACGTGATGTGTATTACCGAGAGGGCCCAGAGATACCTCTCCGACAATCGGAGTGACAAATCCTAATCTCGAAATACGCCAACCCAACATCTACCTTTGGAGACACCTGTAATGCTCCTTTATAATCACCCAGTTACGTTGTGATGTTTGGTAGCACCCAAAGTGTTCCTCCGGCAAACGGGAGTTGCATAATCTCATAGTTATAGGAACATGTATAAGTCATGAAGAAAGCAATAGCAACATACTAAATGATCGGGTGCTAAGCTAATGGAATGGGTCATGTCAATCAGATCATTCAACTAATGATGTGACCTCGTTAATCAAATAACAACTCATTGTTCATGGTTAGGAAACATAACCATCTTTGATTAACAAGCTAGTCAAGTAGAGGCATACTAGTGACACTTTGTTTGTCTATGTATTCACACATGTATTATGTTTCCGGTTAATACAATTCTAGCATGAATAATAAACATTTATCATGATTATAAGGAAATAATAATAACTTTATTATTGCCTCTAGGGCATATTTCCTTCAGCAAGGTAGCCCAACCTTTTGAGACAAACGACAGTCTAACACGGTCTCTTATGATAAGCAAAGTGTTCTTGAGGGTACACGGGAATTTCATCTAGTCACTTTCATCATGTTGGTTTGATTTGTGTTCGCTACTTTGATAATTTGATATGTGAGTGGACCGGTGATTAGGTGATGTTATTACTTGAACAAACCTCCTACTTATTATTAACCCCCTGACAAGCATCTGCAACTATGATAAAAGTATTAAGAATAAATTCTAACCATAGCATTAAACTTTTGGATTCAAATCAGCCCCTTACGGAATAGCGAATAAACTAGGGTTTAAGCTTGTCACTCTCGCAACCCATCATCTAATAACTACTCCACAATGCATTCCCTTAGGCCCAAATATGGTGAAGTGTCATGTAGTCAACGTTCAAATGACACCACTAAGGGAATCACAACATACATATCATCGGAATCACAAAATATCGAACACATGTCAAGTTCACATGATTACTTGCAATAAGATTTCTCCCGTGACCTCAAGAACAAAACTAACTACTCACAAATGATAATCATGCTCAAGATCAGAGGGGTATTAAATAGCATAATGGATCTGAACATTTAATCTTCCACCAAATAAACCATATAGTAATCAATTACAAGATGTAATCAGCACTACTAGTCACCCACAAGCACCAATCTATAGTTCCGGTACAAAGATTGAACACAAGAGATGAAATAGGGTTTAAGAGGAGATGGTGCTGTTGAACATGTTGATGGAGATTTCCCTCCTCGAGATGGGAGATTTGTTGGTGATCATGATGACAATGATTTCCCCCTCCAGGAGGGAAGTTCCCTTGGCGGAATCACTCCGCTGGAGGGCAAAAGTGCTCTTGCCCAAGTTCCGCCTCGAGACGGTCGCGCTTTGTCCCGAAAGTCCTCCCCTTATTTTTTTCTAGGTCAAAATGACTTATATACAAGAATAGGGGCACCGGAGGTGGGCCTAGGAGGGCACAACCCACAAGGGCGCGCCTGCGCCTCCTGGCGCGCACAGGTGGGTTATGCCCACCTGGTAGGCCCCCACTGGTACTTATTGGCTCCAATATTTCTTATATATTCCATAAAAAATCTTCGTAAATTTTCAGCTCATTTGGAGTTGTGCAGAATAGGTAGCCTGATGTAGCTTTTTCAGGTCTAGAATTCTAGCTATCGGTATTCTCCCTCTTTGTGTGAACATTTGCATATTATGAGAGAAAAGGCATTAGAATTACTCCAAAAAGCATTATTATGCATAAAAACAATATAAATAACAGTAGGTAAACATGATGCAAAATGGACGTATCTGGAGGGAGGAGGGCAGAGTGCCCGGAGGGACACGAGAGCAGAGCGCGTCGCGGCCGCCACAACCGCGAGCAACCACACGCATGGAGCAGTTGAACACGCAAGAAATGATCGCCTACAAGTCGGCCGGCAGTTGCATCGCTGCGTAGAGAACGGCCATGTGCTAATACCACCGTCTTGATCTATTAGTCCCCTTTATATTCCATGCCATACTTTGCCCTTCAATTTCACCAACAAAATGTTAGTGCATGTTATAAAAAATATATAATAGGAAACTATGTTCAATTTCGAATCCGAAAGTATAATCTTTGTCGACATTCATTCGTATTTTATTAGTTAAATCCTACTTATAAACCAGGATGAGGGTATAGTAGGTAATTAAATCGCAAACATTTTTTATTAACTGTATGTGTACATGCCCTTTTGTCCTCCTCTCGCACGTCTTGTCACCCCGCTGCCGTAGACGGCTTCGAGCGCAAGCTTGAGCAGCGTGCGGGGGCATTCTTTTGGCCAAATGGTGGTGAGCCCGTTCCCGCGCAACCGCATAGGTTCCCTCGCAAGCTTCCCACCTAACTCGGTGAAATCCCCCAAAATTCCAATCCTTACCATCCTACTATATAAACCCTCACGGTCGGCGAGTCCTGCGTCGCATTCTCACACACTGTAGCTTATCTTGTCTGCTTCTCCCACAATTGCCAATGGCACCGGTCAGTCATCGTCACTCAGCCACTCTACCATCACTAGAGGACAGCTCCAGCTAGGAGGCTACACTGTGGGGGCACAGTCCCCGATGTTGTGTAGTGCGCATGGCATCCTTCTTGGGTGTGCGTGGAACACCCGCCACACGCGTCACCGCTGCTACCCGTCGGCAGCTGTTACCGGCTGCCGTTGCTGCCACCCCACCACCTACTGTCGTGGCCGCCACACCACCGTTGAAAGCCAGGGCCATCGCACGCTCCGCCGCTGCGACCCGAAGGCGGGAGGTGTCCATCGTGGCCGCCACCCCATTGCCAGCCATCATGGCCATCACCCGCTCCGCCACCATGGCCCGAAGGCGGGAGGTGGTGGTCGTGGTCGCCACCCCATCGTCAGCCGCCATGGCCGCCAGCTCACCGTCGACCGCCTGGGTCATCACCCGCTCTGCCACCGCCGCCCGAAGGTGGGAGGCGGAGGTGGAGGCCCGCACGTGTGTCAGCGACCTCGTGCGCTACATTGTGTTCCTGCGGGAGGAGGAGGAGCGCCTCGTCGAGCATGCAAAGAGCCTTATTGCAGTCGTGACCGCATCATACATAGATGCAGAGGCAGGGAATCAGGAGATCCATGAGCAGTCCCGCCACTTCGAGAGGGGTCGTCTGGAGCGGCAGAGGGCATTCGAGGTGAGCTTCACTGAAGGTGCAGTAGCGGCACCGTATTGCAGATGTCCATCTCGTCGGTAGACTCCTCCTCCTCTTCCTCTTACTGAGCATGCTCGGTAGAGGAGAGGCTGCTGGAAGTAGTACAAAACCCCTCCATAGTAGTAGTAGTAGTAGTAGTAGTAGTAGTATTTAGGGGCTATTTTGTTCAGTTCATCTGACTATACATGTGGTGGAGCTGTACAACGTACTTAAAATTAGCTAGTATATATAGTTGAAGTAGCTATTTCAGTACGTGGTTGGCAGCAATTGGGGAAAAGTTTGGTCGGTTCAGCTGTCAAGTTGAACTGTTTGTATAAAGAACGACTGCTTAATCTATGAATGAAATCTAGGCTTAATTACTGAATTTTAGTTGCAAAAAATAGATAGTTCTAGTGATTTTTAGCTGCACATTTTGACACATGGCAGTGTTACAAGGATGACAAATGGCAATGTTACTAGATCAACAAATGTCAATCTTTCCAATTTGACAAATGGCAATATACCCAATATGACAGCTGCAAATCTTACCAAATTGTTTATATGTGGTTGTGATTACTTGCAACAATATTCTCCCCGTGACCTCAAGAACAAAAGTAACTACTCACAAATGATAATCATGCTCAAGAATAGAGGTGTATTAAATAGCATATTGGATCTGAACATATAATCTTCCACGAAATAAACCATATAGTAATCAACTACAAGATGTAATCAACACTACTAGTCACCCACAAGCACCAATCTATAGTTCTGGTACAAAGATTGAACACAAGAGATGAATTAGGGTTTGAGAAGAGATGGTGTTGTTGAAGATGTTGATGGAGATTGCCCTCCCCAAGATGGGAGCGTTGTTGGTGATGGTGTTGACGATGATTTCCCCCTCTGGGAGCGAAGTTCCCCCGGCGGAATCGTTCCACCAGAGGGAAAAAGTGCTCTTGCCCAAGTCCCACCTCGAAACGGCGGCACTTCATCCCAAAAGTCCTCTCCTTATTTTTCTAGGTCAAAATGACTTATATACCAGAAGATGGGGACCGGAGGTGGGCTGGGCTGAGCACAACCCACCAGGGCATGCCCTGGTGTCTTTTGCTCACCAGGTGGCCCCCCACCAGTAGTAATTTGCTCCAGTATTTTTCATATATTCCATAAAAATTCCTGGTAAAGTTTCAGCTCATTTGTAGTTGTGCAAAATAGGTGGCCTGGCGTAGCTTTTTCAGGTCCAGATTTCCAGCTGCCGGAATTCTCCCTCTTTGTGTGAACCTTGCATATTATGAGAGAAAAGGCATTAGAGTTACTCCAAAAAAGCATTATTATGCATAAAAACATTATAAATAACAGTTGGTAAACATGATGCAAAATGGACATATCAATTCCCCCAAGCTTAGACCTCGCTTGTCCTCAAGCGAAAACCAAAATCGAAAAGCATGTCCACATGCTTAGAGAGAGAGGTGTCAATAAAAACAAAATACGGACATAGAAGCATCATGTAAATTATTATAACAGCAACAAACTTTAATGTAAATTTTTTATCATAGACTTCTCATGAATAAGTAACAATTCATCACAACATCGAAGTATAAAGCATAAACTCTATTGGAAACCAACAAACTATGTTCTCAGTCAACTTTCCAACTACAATTCATCATCTTTTCCGGAAGGGTCATGTATCGGAGCCTTTAGGAAAGTCCACATACTCAACCATTATATAGTCTTCTATGATTGCGAACACTCACCGCGTACACATGAGCAAAACGTTTCAACCAGACACATAGAAAGATAGGGGCTTATAATTTCGCCTCCCAACGTATTAACCTCAAGGGTGATGTCAACAATAATAACTCATGCTACCCATATCCAACTGGATATATGTGCCTAGATCTTTCCTCAGCACATGATGCTTGCCAAAAGAGAAAAATAAAAGGAATAGAGAGAAAAACTTTGACTCTTACATGAAAGTAAATACATAAAAGTAAAAGATAGGCCCTTCGCAGAGGGAAGCAGAGGTTTCCATGCACTTTTTGTTTATATGCTCAATCCCTTAGTGTAAAATAATGTCACGTTATATTGGCCCTTATGATAGCAACCTTTATTATGCAGTCTGTTGCTTTGATTCTTTGCCATCACGAGTTCGTACAACGCTCAATTTTCTCTTACAATAAATGATCTAACACTTTTAGAAGCAATTTTTATTGCCTTATTGCACCGATGACAACTTACTTTAAGGATCTTGCTCAATCTTGAGGTAGGTATGGTGGAATCTTGAAAATAAGATTTGGGTTTATCTCTACTTGTTGCGGAATTTTTGGCTAGCAAAGATGGGGGAAAGCACCACATGTTGAAGAATCTATGACAATATAACTTCTATGTGAATATGAACAAACATAAATCATTATGTTGTCTTCCTTGTCCAACGTCAACAATTTTTGCATATAATATTTTGATGGGGGCTCACAATCACAAAAGATTTCCAAGATAGTGTATTTGCATGTGAATATTCTCTTCCCTTATTAATTCTTGCATGAATTGCATCATTGACCAATGCTATGTTTGTCAATCTCTAGTAAAATTTTCTACTTATACTTTTCCTCATGTGATGTCATTACTTACCATAGGATTAGCATATGATCTTTTTCATTTATTTCCTTTCTTTTTTTTATTGAACATGAAAGTAAAGAAAACCAAACTCCAACTAAACTTTATTATATATCTCGCACACGATTACAAAGATAGATCACTAAGAAAACTCTCAAAAGAAAGGATTGAACTAAATTTTTATTCATCTAAAGCAAAAGATAACTTATGGATTGAACTATGGTAAATAAAGGCAAAAGATAGTGGAGATGATATAATACCGGAGCACCTCCCCCAAGCTTGGCATAAGCCAAGGTGAGTGCCCATACCCGATACTCAATTTTCTTTTGGTGATGAAGAAGGACGTGGTGGTGATGAAGTGGCAGCGATCTTGTCCTTCATGATCAAGAGATTCTCCAATCTACGGATGATGCTTCGGAGGGCGATGATGTGCTCTTGCAACAGAATATTTTCACGGGTAAGATATTTATTTGCACACGAACCGTTTTGATGATCCGAAAAGCTTCAATCTCAGTGGGGGTGAGATGATCATAGTAAGGTTTAAGGATATCTTCTTCTTCCTCCTCGGCAGGCCAGGACAGGCATGCTCAACCACCAGCGCTTGATCTCCGGTGGCCTCCTTCCTCTTGTCCTCTTTGACGGTTTCTACGGGCTCCTCTCTCTTCAGATTGATCTTTCTCAACCAAGCATCCTCTTCCACGTTGTTAGAGGAAGAAGAGGACATGATACCTAGCTCAACAGATCTGACCGAAAACAGCAAGAAAAGAAAACAGAAGATTTCTCCGTGATACGGTGGTCAATAGGTTCGGGGGGTATATAAAGATCATTTTTATCTTGGGAGACAAGCAAATGGAAGAAAATGGAGTACGGAAAGTACCCGAGGTGGGCACAACCCACCTTGGCGTGCCTGTCTCGCCTGGCAAGCCAGGCGCGCCCTGGTGTCTGGTGCCCACCAGGGTCACCTTCCTAGTAGTTTCTTATTTTCCTAATTTTTTAAATATTCCCCAACTGACAAAAAATATTTTTCCAGATTTTTTGGAGCTTGTTTACTTGCTGTATCATGTACCTCCTCTTTTTCATGATTCCGGAGTGTTCCGGAAGGTTTCTTTTATGTGTTCTTCCGGTGTCATAGTTTGGATAATATTGCTTTCAACATTAATGGGCGTACCTGAGATATAATGTTTTATTATTTGCCCATTGACGACCTTCGGCTTAGTACCTTCGGCATTATTTATTTTCATGGCTCTAGATCGATAAACCTCCTCGATAATATAGGGTCCTTCCCATTTGGAGAGGAGTTTTCCTGCAAAGAATCTGAAACAAGAGTTGTACAAAAGAACATATTCTCCAACCGTGAACTCACGCTTTTGGATTCTTTTATCAAGCCATCTTTTAACTTTTTCTTTAAATAACTTGGCATTTTCATAAGCTTGGGTTCACCATTCATCTAGTGAGCTAATATCAAATAACCTCTTTTCACCGACAAGTTTGAAATCATAGTTGAGTTCTTTAATTTCCCAATGAGCTTTATGTTCTAACTCAAGAGGTAAATGACAAGCTTTTCTATAAACCATTTTATAAGGAGACATACCCATAGGATTTTTATATGTTGTTCTATAAGCCCAATGTGCATCATCTAATTTCTTTGACCAATTCTTCTGGGACCTATTAACAGTCTTCTGCAGAATTAATTTTATTTCTCTACTGCAAAGTTCAACTTCACCACTAGACTGAGGATGATAGGGTGTTGAATTCTATGATTATAATCATACTTGGCAAGCATTTTACGAAAAGCACCATAAATAAAGTGTGAACCACCATTAGTCATTAAATATCTAGGGACTCCAAACCATGGGAAAATAACTTCCTTAAGCATTTTAATAGAGGTGTTGTGATCAACACTACTAGTTGGAATAGCTTCTACCCACTTAGTAACATAATCAACAGCAATCAAAATATGAGTATACACATTAGAGGAAGGAAAAGGTCGCATGTAATCAAATCCCCAAACATCAAATGATTCAACAACAAGTGAATGATTCATAGGCATTTCTTGACGCTTACCGATATCACATATTCTTTGACATTCATCACAAGATAAGATGAACTTACGAGCATCCTTGAAGAGAGTAGGCCAATAAAACCAAAATTGCAATACCTTGTGAGTAGTTTCGTCTCCCGCATGATGTCCTCCATAAGCTTCGGAGTGACATTTCCATAGGATTTGTTCCTGTTCATGCTCAGGTACACAACGTCTAATAACACCATCTATTCCTTCTTTATAAAGATGTGGGCCATCCCAAAAGTAGTGTCTTAAATCATAGAATAATTTGTTCTTTTGTTGGTAAGTGAAACTAGGTGGTATGTATTTAGCAAAAATATGATTAGCATAGTCAGCATACCAAGGTGTACTATTGGAAACATATATTGAAGCTAATTGCTCATCAGGAAAACTATCATCAATAGGTAGTGGGTCATCAAGAACATTCTCCAACCTAGACAGGTTGTCAGCTACGGTGTTCTCTGCTCCTTTTCTATCAGTGATATGCAAATAAATTTCTTGTAGCAAGAGAACCCATCGAATAAGCCTAGGTTTGGTCTCTTTCTTTTCCATAAGATACTTTATTGCAACATGATCAGTGTGAACAATTACTTTAGAATCAACAATGTAAGATCTAAATTTATCACAAGCAAACACCACTGATAAGAATTCTTTTTCAGTTGTAGCATAATTTCTTCGTGCAATGTCTAGAGTTTTACTAGCATAATGAATAACATTTAATTTCTTATCCACTCTTTGTCCTACAACAACACCAATAGTATAATCACTAGCATCACACATAATTTCAAAAGGCAAGGTCCAATTAGGTGGTTGAACAATAGGTGCAGAAATTAAGGCTTTCTTGAGTGTTTCAAAGGCTTCTAAACATTCATCATCAAAAACAAAAGGAATATCCTTTTGCAAAAGATTTGTACGAGGCCTAAACTTTTTTTGAAAAGTCAAACCAGCATGACCAAGGAAACTACGAATACCTTTGATATATTTAGGACATGGCATTTTCTCAATTGCATCAACCTTAGCTTTGTCCACCTCAATACCTCTTTCAGAAATTTTATGGCCCAAAACAATACCTTCGTTAACCATAAAGTGGCACTTCTCCCAATTCAAGACAAGATTAGTTTGCTCACATCTCCGTAAAACTCGATCAAGATTGCTTAAACAATCATCAAAAGACTTCCCATAAACAGAAAAGTCATCCATGAAAACCTCAACAATCTTTTCACAAAAGTCAGAGAATATAGCGGTCATACATCTCTGAAAGGTAGCAGGTGCATTGCATAAACCAAAAGGCATATGGCTATAAGCATAAGTTCCAAAAGGACAAGTAAAAGTGGTCTTTTCTTGACCAGGTTGAGAAATAGGTATTTGTGAAAAAACAGAATAACCATCAAGGAAGCAAAAATGTGTGTGCTTAGATAATCTTTCTAGCATTTGATCAATAAATGGTGATCAATAAAAGGTAATGATCAATAATAGGTAATGATCTTTTCTAGTTGCTTTTTTTTTAATTTTCTCAAATCAATTACCATTCTATAGCCTGTAACAATTCTTTGTGGAATAACTTCATTCTTATCATTAGGAACAACAGTAATATGTCCTTTCTTAGGGACACAATTAATAGGACTTACCCATCTACTATCATCTGTAGGATATATTATACATGCTTCCAGAGGTTTTAATATTTCCATTCTTACCACTTCTTTCATCTTCGGATTTAACCAACATTGGTGATCAACAACGGGTTTAGCATCAGGTTCCATATTAATCTTGTGCTGATATAGAGTGGGACTAATGCCCTTAAGATCATCAAGAGTATATCCAATAGCAGCTTGGTGCTTCCTTAGAACTTTCAATAATCTTCATTCCCCATGTTCTGAAATGTTAGCACTAATAATAACAGGATAAATATTTTTCTCATCGAGATAAGCTTATTTCAAAGTGTCTAGCAATTGTTTTAATTCAAACATAGGACCACCTTTAGGTGGAGGGCCTCCTAGAGTTTCAGTAGGCAAATTGTGTTTAAGCAAAGGACGTTGTTCAAAGAAAATCTTAACTATTTCACTTCTTTCATGCATACGCATATCATTTTCATGGTCTAGCATATATTGTTCTAAAGGATTAGTAGGAGGTACAGCAATAGAAGCACTACCAATAATTTTATCCTTACTAGGCAATTATTTTTATGAGGTTTTCTACTAAACTTGGAAAAATTGAACTCATGAGACTCATCAGCTAACACCGACAGTTTTTTTCTCACAATCTATTTTAGCATTAACGGTGTTCAAGAAAGGTTTACCAAAGATAATGGGACAAAAGTCATATTGTGGGGAACCAAGAAAAAGAAAATCAGTAGGGCATTTTATTTTCCCACACAGGACTTCAACATCTCTAACAATCCCAAGTGGTGTGATGGTGTCTCTATTAGCAAGTTTAATAGTAACATCTCTGTCTTGTATTTCAACTGGAGCTATGTCATTCATAATTTCTTGATATAAGGTAAAAGGAATAGTAATCACGCTAGCACCTATGTCACATAAACCATGATAACAGTGATCTCCTATTTTAACTGAGACAACAGGCGTGCCAATAACAGGTCTATGTTTATCTTTTTCATCGGGTTTGGCAATTCTACTAGCTTCATCACATAAGTAAATAACATGCCCATCTAAATTTTCAACCAGGAGATCCTTAACCATAGAAACACTAGGTTCTACCTTGATTTGTTCAGCTGGTTTAGGTGTTCTAATATAGCTTTTATTGACCACAGTTGAAACTTAGCATGTTCCTTTATCCTAACAGGGAAAGATGGTTTTTCAATATAAGCAGTAGGAACAACTGATCAACATTATAGATAATAGTGTAAGGACCCCGACTCAATGCCACATCGATCTAGCATGTAACACCCCATATCACTTTGCGGCCTCATGCACGGTATTCCCACGGGTGTCGCCTTACCTTTGCCCGGGACCGTTTGCGTCTTTTGGCACACGTATATGATAGTGTCGCTAGCATCCATATGGTAAGGAGCCCGGGCTGACATGGCCAGTCGTAAACCCAAAGTGGCACAAACTTACAGGGACATGCATCCATGACCCAACATCGAACGTGTCGGTCATCAGCGAGTGAATCCAGGCTGTAGCACTGGGCTAGCAGGACTCCGGTGAACCGGGCTGTAGCGGGCAAACAGGACTCCGGTATTCATCGCGTGACATTTCCCCAAAGGGACAGACACAGGAACGAAGAAGGACACATGCCGGCCAGCCTAAGTGTTCCGGAGCAGTAGCAAGCTACCATGGCTCAGTGGAAACACTAGGAGACATTTCCCGGCAAGAGAGGCTACTAAGGATAAACAACTAGATAGTCAGATCCCACACATACCAAGCATTTCAACAACATACACACAATATGCTCGATATGTGCAGATACAACATGGCATCACAACATGACTCTACAACTCAAGTAATTATTCAATAGGCTCCGAGGAGCGAGATATTACAAACATGGGTCTCATGACCCAACACTCAGAGCATACAAATCAAAGCACAAGCGGAAGCTATCATGTCTGAGTACAGACATCTATAAATGAAAAAGGCTGAGAAGCCTGACTATCTACCAGATCCTGCCGAGGGCACAAGATCGTAGCTGAGGTAACAAGCTAAACGTCGAAGTCCAAGCGGAACTACTAGTGATACTGAAGTCTCTCTGCAAAAACATAAAATAGGCAAATGTGAGTACAAATGTACCCAGCAAGACTTACATCAGATCTATCTACATATGCATCATTATCAACAAAGGGGTGGTGGAGTTTAACTGCAGCAAGCCAGCTTTGACTCGATGGCTAACCTGAACTACGACTGCAAGTAACTCTTTTGAGGTGGCGCACACGAGTCCACATGTTCACCATATCAATACACCACTATGGATTCGCTCTCGTCTCCCTACGAGAACGCCATCCATAGCACTCACGCTTATCTTGCGTATTTTAGAGTAACCACTTTCACTTGTCTATGAACTATGCAAGGGGTCCACGTTTCCATATCCGAGGAATCCGGCTATTCGAATAGATAATGATAACCCTGCATGGGTGTACTTCTTCACACACGCTTTCGCCACTTATCGCCCTGTACACGTCATGTACCTCGGCAACCTTCAAGCGGAAGCCGGGCGAGGGAGTCGGCCACGACCTGACTAACCGAACAAGTATCTAGTCCAGGTTTATCGCCTATTCGGGTTCCATCCGCAAGGAGATCCGGCCAGGGTGTCGCTCACGGCCCCAAACGATGTGAGCAGGGTTCCCAAGCCCACCATCCGGGTGCCACTTGGTACACCGTGCCACTGTGCCTAGTCTGTCCCAAGCCCACCTGTACCGGGTGCCACTTGGTAGACTACTAACACTACCTACAAACACCAGAAACTAGTTGCAACTCCTGGACAGAGATCATGTTGATTAATAAGTCGAGAGGGATCGAGTTACCGGAGCCCAATGTGTGGTAGTAACTGGTCATGGATCACAAACACAGAACTCAGTTCCTGAGGACGGCTGCAATGAGACAACCCACCATGTACTCCTACATGGCCTCTCACCGCTACCTTTACCCAATCGTGTTCACACACTTAGCTCACACACAGTAGGACATGTTCACACGCCTCTGATTCATCCCCGATGAATCAGACCTGACTCAACTCTAAGCAGTAGCAGGCATGACAAACAAGCATGAATGAGTAGGCACAACAGGGCTCAAACAACTCCTACTCATGCTAGTGGGTTTCATCTATTTACTGTGGAATGACAGGTCATGCAAAGGATAAAGGGGTTCAGCTACCGCAGCAAGTAACAGTTGAATCGTTGTTGTCCTAATGCAGTAATAGAGAGCAGGAGCGAGAGAGTAGGATTGTATCGGAATGAACAAGGGGGTTTTGCTTTCCTGGCACTTCTGAAGATAACATTGAGTCTTCATCAGTGTCAACGATCACAACATCGGAACATCGTCTACCGAGAGGGGACAATTACCGGCAAACAAGGAAAAACACAATCAATGCAATGCGACAATATGATGCATTCTATGACATGGCAATATGAATGTGTTTGAGCTAATGCACTTAGCTATGATTTAAATGAAGTTGGTTTGAATACATGATTCAAATTCCAACTCCATATATGGTTATTTAAATGCCCTTTATTTGTTTTGTCCAAAACAGAGGACAAACATTGTTCAGACATGCATGAAAATGGTACAGATGGATTCCTTGAATTTTTCTGATAATTTTTCATATATAATTTATTTAATTTGGAGTTACGGTTGAATTTCTATGAAATTTAGAAGTTTATACAATTTTCTGGAATTTTCTGAATATTTATAAAATAAACTAAATTCCAGAAAAGGAATATTGCGTCAGCATGGCATAAGGCTGAGGTCAGCAGGTCAACTGGGTCGCCCAGAGTCAAACCTGACGTGTGGGGGCCACACGTCAGTGACACAGATTAGACAGGGGGGGTTAGTTTAGTTTAACTAAAGATTAGGGGCACTAGGGCCCACATGTCAGTGTCAGGGGGTTAGATTAGGTGGTGATTAGCTTAAGCTAATCACCTGATGGCGGGGGCCCACCTGTCATGGACCTAGGGGAGGTTAAACCCCTGGTCAAACGAGTTAATCCCGCCGGCGTTGAGTCGCCGGCGAGGCCGAGGCGGCGGAGGCCTTCGGGTTTCTTGCTCCGGCGACCAAACAGACGGGGGAGGGGCTCTACGGATAGCTGGAAGAGCGCCGCGTCTTCCTGTGGAGTCGGTTGGGGTCGGGGCGGCCGGAATCGGCGCCGGCGACGACCTAGGTAGCCGCAGGAGTTCGGCCGAGGTCGAACACGGCGCTGCGGTGCACTAGAGGGGAAACGGAAGGGCTCTGCGGGCTCCTGGGAGGGCGGCGAACTTGGTAACATGCTCGGGCGCAAGCTGGGGTGACCCTGGCCACGGCAGCGCCATGGCCGGCGGCGAGGAGCAATCGGCCGCGGTGGAGAAAGAAGCTAGGGGATGAGCGCGAGCTTGAGAGAAGGGGGAAGAGGAAGAGGGGTTCACAGTGGATCGAACGGAGGGGTCGGCGAGCTCGGGGAAGCTTCTGCGACGGCGAATTTACGGCGGCGATCTTCGGGCACCGGGGATGAGGGAGACGGCGTGGGCGGCGATGCAGGGCTCCCGCAGTCGAACGGGCTGGCGTAGACGATGTAGGAGACGATGGCGGTTCTTCTGGGCTTATCGACAGGGCGAGGGGTGGCCGGTGGCCA
>NC_041384.1:210707085-210718319 GCF_002162155.2 Triticum dicoccoides | reverse complement strand
GAGGGGGAGGGAGGTCCAGAGAGCGAGGGAGAAGTGAGAGAGGGTCGAGGGCGAGTGCGTGGCGCTCGGGAGATGTCCAGGGGGAGGAGGAGGCAGCCAGGCAGGGAGGAGGTGGCCGGGGCGCGTGGCCGCGCGCGCCGGGCGCGTGCCCGTCCTCCTGGCAGAGGAGGAAGGCGACAGGGGGGGTAGCGGTGGCGGGCTGGGCCGATTCTGCTGGGCCACCAGGTGGGTGGGCCTCAGGTAAGCGTCAGGTAAGTTTTCTCTGCTCTGTCTTTTACTTTTTTTCTTCTGTTTTGTTTTATTTAATATCTTTTGCCATTGTTTTGAATTTAAACAAATTCAAACAATGCCAAAAACTCCTCTGAATATTTTTATTTTGCTAGATGGACTTTTCCAAAAGCTCATAAAATATTTCAGGGGTATTTGAAATTATATTCTAATTATATGAATATAATTCAAATTCAAATAGCTAATGATTTAAATTCAAAGTCCCAAAAATAAATCCTTAAAAATGTTCAATATTTTGGTTGGGACCAGAATCCTTGCCAAAAATTCTCAAACATTTAAGAAGAACATTTTGGAACAATGAATGAGATTTTAGGGTTTTTGCCCTTCTTTTATTTAGGGTTTTGAGGCTTCTGAATTCCTCAGTTCAAGTTTCAAAAATTTAAACATGATGCACAGATGGAAGCAAGCATAGGACAGGCCAGAACTAGGGATGTGACAAATAGTTTCATCTTTAGCTATTACTGGTTCTTTAATTTCCTCTTTAATAGGTGGGTGATATTTGAACCACTTCTCCTTAGGGAGATCAAAATGAGTAGCAAAAGATTCACAAAAGGAGGCTACTATCTCAGAGTCGGGTCCATATTTAGTGCTCAACTTTTGAAAAGGATCGATATTCATAAAAGATTTAACACAATCAAACTTAAGCTTAATACCTAAATCTTTACCTTCATCGAGTTCCCAATCTTTAGAGTTGCATTTAATTCTCTATAAAAGATCCCACTGGAATTCTATAGTCTTCTTCACAAAGGAACCAGTACAAGAAGTATCAAGCATGGATCGATCATCATTAGAAAGCCGAGCATAAAAATTTTGAATGATAATTTCTCTTGAGAACTCATGATTGGGGCATGAATATAACATTGACTTAAGCCTCCCCCAAGCTAGAGCGATACTTTCTCCTTCACGAGGGCAAAAATTATATATATAATTCTGATCACGACGAACTAGATGCATAAGATAATTTTTTTGGTGAAACTCCAATTTCAATCAATTCCAATTCCAAGATCCAATATCATCACATAGCCTATACCATGCCCCCCTTTAGTCCCGGTTTGTGCCACCAACCGGGACCAAAGGTCACTTTTCGTCAGCCCAAAGGGCGGGAAGCAGAGGCCTTTGGTCCCGGTTGGTGGCATCAACCGGGACTAAAGGGGGCATTGGTCCCGGTTGGTGCCACCAACCAGGACCAAAGGCACCCTTTAGTCCTGGTTCGAGCCATGAATCGGGACCAAAGGCCTTGTGGTTCCGGTAGAGGTGAAGATTCCCTGAACAAACCCCTCAAAGGATTGTTTTCCATAGTAACAAGTGACAGTAAATTTCAGCACGTAGTAATAATTTTTCCTTACCAATTCTCACTTACCAAGAGCACTCCAGTCCCCAGCAATGGTGCTAGAAAAGAGCCTTGATGACCCACAAGTATAGGGGATCAATCGTAGTCCTTTCGATAAGTAAAAGTGTCGAACCCAACGAGGAGTGGAAGGAAATGGCAGGTGGTTTTCAGCAAGGTAATCTCTGCAAGCACTGAAATTATAAGCAACGAGTAGTTTGATAGAAAGATAATTTGTAGCGAGCAAATAACAATAATAGAAACAAAAGTGCAGCAAGGTAGCCCAATCCTTTTGAGGCAAAGAACATGGCAAAACGGTCTCTTATGATAAGCAAAGCGTTCCTGAGGGTACACGGGAATTTCATCTAGTCACTTTCATCATGTTGGTTTGATTTGTGTTCGCTACTTTGATAATTTGATATGTGGGTGGACCGGTGCGTAGGTGGTGTTCTTACTCGAACAAACTTCCTACTTATGATTAACCCCCTCGCAAGCATCCGCAACTACGAGAAAAGTATTAAGAATAAATTATAACCATAGTATTAAACTTTTGGATCCAATCGGTCCCTTATGGAATAGCGCATAAACTAGGGTTTAAGCTTCTGTCACTCTCGCAACCCATCATCTAATAACTACTCCACAATGCATTCCCTTAGGCCCAAATATGCTGAACTGTCATGTAGTCGACGTTCACATGACACCACTCAGGGAATCACAACATACATACCATCAAATATCGAACACATATAAAATTCACATGACTAATTTCAACAAGATTTCTCCCGTGACCTCAAGAACAAAAGTAACTACTCACAAATGATAATCATGCTCAAGATCAGAGGGGCATTAGATAGCATATTGGATCTCAACATATAGTCTTCCACCAAATAAACCATATAGTAATCAACTACAAGATGTAATCAACACTACTAGTTGATGACCCACAAGTGTAGGGGATCTATCGTAGCTTTTTCGATAAGTAAGAGTGTCGAAACCAACGAGGAGCAGAAGGAAATGATAAGCAACTTTTAGTAAGGTATTCTCTACAAGCACTAAAACTATCGGTAATAGATAGTTTCGTGATAAGGTAATTTGTAACGAGTAGCAAGTAATAAAAGTAAATAAGGTGCAGCAATATGGCCCAATCCTTTTTGTAGCAAAGGAGAAGCCTGGACAAACTCTTATATGAAGGAAAACGCTCCCGAGGACACATGGGAATTATCATCAAGCTAGTTTTCATCACGTTCATATGATTCGCATTCGGTACTTTGATAATTTGATATGTGGGTGGACCTGTGCTTGGGTAATGTCCTTACATGGACAAGCATCCCACTTATGACTAACCCCCATTGCAAGCGTCCGCAACTACAACAGAAGTATTAAGGTAAACCTAACCATAGCATGAAACATATGGATCCAAATCAGCCCCTTATGAAGCAACACATAAACCAGGGCTTAAGCTTATGTCACTCGAGCAACCCATCATCTAGTTATTACTTCCCAATGCCTCCCTCTAGGCCCAAACAATGGTGAAGTGTCATGTCGTCGACGTTCACAGGACACCACTAGAGGGATGACAACATACATCTCATCAAAATATCGAACGAATACTAAATTCACATGACTACTTATAGCATGACTTCTCCCATGTCCTCAGGAACAGACGCAACTACTCACAAAGCATATTCATGTTCATAATCAGAGGGGTATTAATATGCATAATGGATCACAACATATGATCTTCCACCAAGTAAACCAACTAGCATCAACTACAAGGAGTAATCAACAATACTAGCAACCCACAGGTACCAATCTGAGGTTTGGATACAAAGATTGGATACAAGAGATGAACTAGGGTTTGAGATGAGATGGTGCTGGTGAAGATGTTGATGGAGATTGACCCCCTCCCGATGAGAGGATCATTGGCGATGATGATGGTGATGATTTCCCCCTCCCGGAGGGAAGTTTCCCTGGCAGAACAGCTCTGCCGGAGCCCTAGATTGGTTCCGCCAAGGTTCCGCCTCATGATGGCGGAGTTTCATCTCGTGAGCTTGCTTATCATTTTTTCTAGGGTAAAAGACTTCATATAGCAGAAGATGGGCATCAGAGGGCCACCAGGGGGCCCACGAGGCAGGGGGCGCGCCCAGGGGGTAGGGCACGCCCCCAACCTCGTAGCTAGGGTGTGGGCCCCCTCTGGTACTTTCTTCCCTTGATATTTTTTATTAATTCCAAAAATTACTTCCGTGAAGTTTCAGGACATTTGGAGTTGTCTAGAATAGGTCTCTAATATTTGCTCCATTTCCAGCCCAGAATCCCAGCTGTCGGCATTCTTCCTCTTCATGTAAACCTTGTAAAATAAGAGAGAATAGGCATAAGTAATGTGACATAATGTGTAATAGCAGCCCATAATGCAATAAATATCGATATAAAAGCATGATGCAAAATGGACATATCACTAGTCACCCACAAGCACCAATCTACAGTTCCAATACAAAGATTGAACACAAGAGATGAACTAGGGTTTGAGAGGAGATGATGGAGATTACCCTCCCCAAGATGGGATAGTTGTTGGTGATGATGATGACGATGATTTCCCCTCCTGGAGGGAAGTCTCCTAGTGGAATCGCTCCACCAGAGGGCAAAAGTGCTCCTGCCCAAGTTCCGCCTCGAGATGGCGGCGCTTCATCCCGAAAGTCCTGTCCTTATTTTTCTAGGTCAAAATGACTTATATAGCATAAGATGGGCACAGGAGGTGAGCTGGGCTGAGCACAACCCACCAGGGCACGCCTGGGGGGCCTGGCACGCCCTAGTGTCTTGTGCTCACTAGGTGGCCCCCCTGTGGTAGTTATTTGCTCCAATATTTTTCATATATTCCATAAAAATTCCTCCTAAAGTTTCAGCTCATTTGGAATTGTGCAGAATAGGTACCATGACGTAGCTTTTTCAGGTCCAGATTTCTAGCTGCCGGTATTCTCCCTCTTTGTGTGAACCTTGCATATTATGAGAGAAACGGCATTAGAATTACTTCAAAAAGTATTATTATGCAATAAAACATTATAAATAACAGTAGGGAAACATGATGCAAAATGGACGTATCAGGTTGCACACGGGTCATCCGAAAAAACCGTTTGCGTTGAAGGGAGGTACAAATCCTGCTTCCCATATTTTCTCTTGGCTTAGCACCGAAGTCTCACTTTGCATACCTTATTCAATCTGAACCGTTTGCGTTGAAGAGATGCACAAATCATGTGCGTCAAATTTTCCCTTGGATTACTGCGGAAGACCATAGCTCTCACTTTGCATACATGTGTTCTATCTATAACGTTTGCGATGAAAAGCTACACAAATCCTACTCGGCACATTTTCCCTTGGCTTACTGGGGAAGCTGTCGATTTACATACAGGTGTTCTATCTAAAACTTTTGCGATCAAGAGCTGCACAAATCCTACTCGTCACATTTTTGCTTGGCTTCGTGGGGAAGCTGTCGGTTTGCATACGGGTGTTCTAACTAAAACTTTTGCGATGAGTGTTTTATATTTAAAAATCGTATTAAACTGTGGCTTGGGCGCCATTAATGGAGAGGATGCGAGCAAGGCAGGCGGCCATGGAAGTCAAAGGGCTCGCTTCCTAGTGAGTGTCGGTGTCAAAACCGGCGGATCTCGGGTAGGGGGTCCCGAACTGTGCGTCTAGACCGGATGGTAACAGGAGGCAGGGAACACGATGTTTTACCCAGGTTCGGGCCCTCTCAGTGGAGGTAAAACCCTACGTCCTGCTTGATTAATATTGATGATATGGGTAGTACAAGAGTAGATCTACCACGAGATCAAGGAGGCTAAACCCTAGAAGCTAGCCTATGGTATGATTGTTGTATATGGAGTTGATTGCCTACGGACTACAACCCTCCGGTTTATATAGACACCGGATAGGGTTAGGGTTACATAGAGTCGGTTACAATGGTAGGAGATCTTGAATATCTGCATCGCCAAGCTTGCCTTCCACACCAAAGAAAGTCCCATCCGGACACGGGACCAAGTCTTCAATCTTGTATCTTCATAGTCCAGGAGTCCGGCTGAAGGTATAGTCCGACTACGCGAACACCCCCTAATCCAGGACTCCCTCAGTAGCCCCTAAACCGGGCTTCAATGACGACGAGTCTGGCGCGCAAATTGTCTTCAGCATTGCAAGGCGGGTTCCTCCTCCAAGTCCTTCATAGAAGATTGTAAACACAAAGAGTAGTGTCCGGCTCTGCAAAATAAGCTTCCACATATTGCCATAGAGAGAATGATATTAACACAAATCAAATCTGCTGACGTATTCTGCAGTGCGTCATCACACTACAGCCAAACCCATTACTCGGATCGTTTTCACTTTTCCACCTCAGCGTGTTTTGCGAGGCAGTTTCCTTGGCACGTCTTGTCAAAGCAGAGATCGTGTGCCCCCCCTTTTACGGGATTCTCATCAATACGGACGTGGGTAACCCAATCGTGCCCGTTAGCATGTTTTCTCGATTAAAGGCGAGTCCCAAACGGTTACGGGGAGGGCTCCTGATATTCAAACTCTTATAAAGAGACCAGGGCCTTACTCATTTTCTCCAATCCCAAAACAAGTTTGCCCGTCGCCTCGAGTTCCAACACCCTAGGCTCTAGATTCCGGGCGCCTCAGACCTTCGACAATGTCTGGTTCCGACCTTCAAGGCCGATGGATGCCCTCCTCCATCACGGAGGAGGACGTGCTAAAGTTGAGAGAGGCTAAGTTCTTGACCGCCGAAATTTCGCACAGGTTGCCTGCTCAAAGGCAGGCTATCCCCAGTCCCCAGCCCGGTGAGAGCGTAGTGTTCGTGTCTGACTTCCTTCGGGGGTTAGGCTTCCCGATGGATCCCTTTGTGAGGGGACTACTGTTTTATTATGGGCTGGAATTTCACGACTTAGCTCCGGAGTCTATCCTCCATATCTACTCGTTTATTGTTGTATGTGAAGCGTTCCTCCGTGTTACCCCTCACTTCGGATTACGCCTCAAGACTTTCAAAGTGGAGCCGAAGATAATCAAGGGACGGCACGCAGAGTGCGGAGGCGTTGTTATAAGCAAAAATGCTGATGCTCCATGGCCCGAGGACTCTTTTAAAGAGGAGCTAGGCTTGTGGCAATGAGAGTGGTTTTATATCACCACTCCCCGGAGCACCAAGTGGGTGGCGCTTCCTGCCTTTCGCTCGGGTCCCCCACCACGGCTAGCGTCATGGGTTAACAGAGGGTTAGATTGGGGTTTGCCCAAAGACGTGCCCTTGTTACAGGGCCGAATTAAGGATCTCTTGGAAGGAGACCTCAGCTTGGTCAAGGTGACGCAGGTCATGCTGATTCACCGAATATTGCCCGGCAAACGTCGCCCCTTCGCCTGTGAGAGTTTAATCCAGAGGGACCGCGAGCTCTCCAGAACTTTATGGGCGCAACGCCCACGGAGATGTATAGACTGTTCTTCGGATCACAAGAGATGTGTCCGGATTTAACCGAGGACGCAGGCCTAAGCTGCAATCGCTCGGATACTCAAGTAAGCAACCTTGTGCCCGGACCTTCTATCCATATAATTGTCATAAACTTGCCCCTAAAAGAGCCGTCCTTTTAAACATGAGTGGATAGCGAAGGCAAAGTTGATCAGGTGTCCGGCTCCCCTTCTTCAAGCCAGGCCGGATCCCGTGCTGGTCAGGATGCTGGAGATAATGCCTTTGGAGGGGGAGGACAAGGAAGATATGGCCTCCTCGAAGGAGGCTGCTCCAAAGGGAGGAACCGACAATTCCTCTTCTAAGGGGAAGAAGAGAGCCGCCTCTGACGACCCGGAAACCATGGCCTCGAAACGGGGGAGAAAATCCTCGTCAGAGGGTCCGACGCCGGGGAGTTCCTCGGCCGGACTACGCCCTCAAGGGGATCAGCCCTCCAGCGAGCCGTAAGTGGAGAAAAGATTTTCCTTTTGAGGGATGAGGGAAATCCTTGATTTATATCTGAGAAGATTAACCAAACCTTTATCTTGTAGCTCGGACCTCAGCCCTTCTCAGCAGAGCTCATCTTCGAGGGATCTCCTTCCGGAGATGATGGAGAGCGGGACGCCTCCCCCTGCCGTGCCGCCTAGCGAGGCGGGCGACCCTGAGGTGTCGTCGCGGAGGGTTTCTCCAAATCCGGCAGGGGCGGAAGGTGGCTATGCGGCCCCCCGAGGTTCTCCGTGTCCGGCTTTTGAAACAGGTCATGGGACGAGCCCGGCACCATCTGGTGCTCGGCCGGAGGAGCTAAAGATTCTGTTGGGGCGACCTTCTATCTCAGAGGAGCACCGCGCATTGATGGGCACGGTGATTGAAAGGGTTTCATCCATAGAGAGCGGATTATATGAGGCCGTCAAAAGTTTACTGACGGGTTTCGAGGTACATTAGATAATGTATACTTTTGTCAGTTGCGCATGAATAAGATGCGCCCTGTGTAGATAGTAGCCCCTGAGACTCTGCGCGTTGTCAAGAAATGATGGCACGTGGAGGATCATAATCCCAGGTCTATGATGTCGCCTTTGAACGTAGGCGGCAGGGTGTCCGGAATCAAGCCGAACTGACGATTTTGCCGAACTAAAGCGACAACTGGACGTGGCAGATGCCGACATCAGACTTGTCAATAAGCGGCTTGATGAGGCTCAAGGTATGTAATTCCTCGGGCGGCATCAGGTAAGAACAGCTTTATGCCTGTGTCTTACGATGTGTGTGCTTGACGCAGATGGTGCAGCCGCCGTGGAGAGTCTTAGGGCAGAACTTGCCCGAGCTAAAGAACAAGCCAGCGAAAGTGATGCGACCACCAGGAAAGCCCTTGAAGAGCTGAGAGCCGAACATGCTGCTCATTGCCGAAGCAAGGAAGAGATGGCCGAGATGGCCGAAAAGTTAAAAAGCGCTACAGACCATTGCAGACTTCTTGAAAAAGAAGACCAGGCAAAACAGACGAACTTAGAGAAGGCCGTTGTCAATGCCAAGGACGCGCGCTCTACGATGAGAGCTGCAAAGGAGGAGCTGCGTCAGGCCGAACAGATTGCGGCTGGAAAGCCCTTTATGCTGCGAAGGAAATTTTGTGATCCGAAGATTGCTCCGTTGGACCGGATGTGGAGTGTGGAGGATACCTATCTGGACTTGGCAGTGAGTGCTGCTAATGCGCCCGAACACTTTCGAGATCAGAAAGATCGCGAAGTGGAAAAGCTTTTCTGGTCGCAGTTTCACAATCCAGAGCGTCCACCGGCAGTGGATGATCGTTTGGCTCAATGGGCCGAACTGAATAGGTTGTCTGGACTCGCCATGAAGTACGTCATGGGTCACCTGTGGCCGGGGAGATTGGAGCCGAAGAGTTATTTCAGCTTGGTGCAGCAATTCCTTGACGCGGTGCCGCGTATAAATGCAATGAAGAGGTTAGCATGCATAGAGGGCGCTAGGATGGCTCTTGCCCGTGTTAAGACATACTGGGCAGAGATGGAGACCACCGTTGTTGCGTCCCGAGATTCGGACAAAAGCCGAGTACCCTCCGAGCACTATTTTCAGGAAGTTCTTGAAGGCGCTCATGTAATAGAGATGCAGTGCCCGAAAGATACTATGTTATGATAGCATATGTAATTATAAAGTAATATTTTGATAAATTGTAGTGGCCTTTTTTATACTTGTGCCTCCAAGTATTGGGAACACCTCTTGTGCGGCCGTTTTAAGATATATATATATATATATACAAAATCTGAAAGATGGCAGTCGTTGGCTTCAGCCCCCACGCACATAGTGCGGGGGTGCTCGCAGAAGACACATTTTCACACTTAACCCGACGTCTTGGTCCTACAAAGGAGGTGATAGCGCAGCGGGCCAGGCAACCAGACTATAATGCTTTAACACTTTCACTTAGCCATAGGAGTTTGACAGTGAGACTATTTAGGTAGCCCCTTGGTGGCAACTGCGCTCGTCCGAGTTTGGGGCGCGTATGTGCCTGACCGAGAAGCGGCCCTTCGTTAAAGCGGAGGGATCCGATAGATTCCGATAGGTCATCGAGTGGCTGACCAGTCTCACGCTACATCATGACAGTTAGTTTTCGGCTTTCTCTACTGAGGTGCTCGCCCGGCCGAACCGGGGCACAATCGCAGTAGTTCTCCTGGTGCTACCTTAGCCGATAGAGCGGAACATAAGGTAGCCGAACTCAGGAGCCGGGCAACCCAACATTTCACCAAAGACATGATTCGGAGTTGATGCATATAATGCCAAAACTCGCGACGCCGAACACTCCCTAAGGTGTTCGGTCTTTATGAGTGCTGGCGAAACAACACTCTTTATTAAAAAAGCCCCTAGTGTCCAGGTACGTGCAAAAATTCTAACGTGGCCACATGCCAAGACGCCAGCCTCCTCCTTGGTTATATCAGAAAAGACCAGGGGATGTGTAGCAACAAGAGACAGTAAAAAAGGTTTACGCAGGGTATTAATCTAAAAAGAATCCTTTAGGACGGGTCCCTACTACACGTCTGCGCCTGTGTCTCCGTTGTGCCGTAACCTGGACGGGCGCCGCACGACGTTCATGTGCAAAAGAGAGAAACTGAGTTGAAAATGGGTCGTGCCGAAAAAGTTTAAAATAAACAAAGTATAAAGTAAAATATAAGATTGAGCTTTATTGTCTCTTATTGTATATGCGTGGAGCCCCTAGTGCGGGGGTATATGGCCACTAGGCCTGCATCAATGATGATTTTGCACCGAACTCGTCTATCCACGTTCGTAGTCTTGAATGACCTATTTCGAAGTTTTTTGGCCGGTGAGGCCATTTTGCTGTGGGGCTGTCAAAGCGGCCGCACAGTCCTCCGCATGGGGAGGCGTACTTTAGTGCTTCCCCTTCAAAGAGATGATGCCTCGTGGACCGGGCATCTTAAGCGTAAGAGATGCATAATGCGGTATTGCGTTAAAACGAGCGAAAGCTTCGCGTCCCAGCAGTGCTTGATAGCGACTTGAGAACGGGACAATATGGAAGGTCAGCTTTTCGCGGCGGAAGTTATCGGCAGAACCGAATATGACTTCGAGCCTGAGAAAACCCATACAATGGGTGTCCGGAACAGGTATTATCCCTTGAAAAGAGGTTTTGCTGCGGCGGATTCTTGCCGGGTTTATCCCCATGTGCTGGATTGTATCCTGATATATCAGGTTTAGTCCACTGCCGCCGTCCATAAGGACATTTGAAAACTGGAGTCCGCCAATTATTGGATCGAGTATCAAGAAAGTCCAGCCTACATTCATGATATTTCTAGAATAATGTAGCTGATCGAAGATGATTGGTTTTGACAACCAGTGGCAGGACCTTTTGGGGATGGGCCGTGTGGTGCATACCTTTACGGGTGCCGCACGTTTTGTTATGTGAAGTGAGTTCACTGTTTTTACTTCTTGTGGGAAGTTCTTTTGTTTCCTGGTGCTCTGCTTTTGGGGTTCGTCCTCGTCTTCGCTTGGTGTGTCGAGCCCCTTGTGTTCGGCATTGAGTCTGCCAGATTGTTTGAAAACCCAACAGTCTCTGTGGGTATGGTTAGCAGGCTTCCCGGGAGTACTGTGTATCTGACATATCCTGTCCAGGATTTTATTTAGGTTGGATGGATCGTC
>NC_041384.1:210699944-210706901 GCF_002162155.2 Triticum dicoccoides | reverse complement strand
CCTGACTTTGTCGTGAGCCTTTGAATCCGGCATTGACTGCCGTGCTCATCGGACTTTTGTCCTTAGTCCAGTGACGGTCCTTGTTGCGTCGCGGTTTTCCGTTTCCATCCCTAGTTTCGGATGTACTTGGGTCGCTGGGGCTGCACCTTGCCAACCAGCTGTCCTCCCCTGCACAAAAGCGGGTCATGAGGCTTGTTAGTGCGGCCATTGTTCTTGGCTTTTCTTGGCCGAGGTGTCTGGCGAGCCATTCATCTCGGACGTTATGCCTGAAAGCTGCTAAGGCTTGAGTGTCCGGACAGTCGACTATCTGATTCTTTTTAGTGAGGAATCTATTCCAGAACTGCCGAGCTGATTCTCCGGGTTGTTGAGTTATGTGACAAAGATCGTCTGCATCCGGAGGGCGGACATAGGTCCCTTCAAAGTTTACTCGGAGAGCATCTTCGAGCTCTTCCCAGCTTCCAATTGTGTTTTCGGGAAGGCTTTTAAGCCAATGCCGGGCTGGCCCTTTGAGCTTAAGGGGTAAATATTTTATGGCGTGGAGATCATCTCCTCTACCCATGTGTATGTGGAGGATATAATCCTCGATCCAAACTCCAGGGTCTGTTGTTCCATCATATGCCTCTATGTTGACGGGTTTAAATCCCTCTGGAAATTCATGGTCTAGGACCTCGTCGGTGAAACATAGGGGGTGTGCGGCGCCCCTGTATTTGGATGTGCCAGATTCTGATGATGGCTTCATAGCGTTGCTTAGGAGAGCTTGCTTTCTTGGCCCATAAATGGACCTGACTGGGCCATGATGCGAATCCTTAAGTGGGTCACATGCCGATTTAGGTGCGGCGCCGCTTGCCGCTTTATGGGGTCGCCTATCCGACCGTGTGGCTTTCTCATTTTTTGAATGCGAGGGCTCTAGGGCCTCTTCGTCGAATTAAGACAGTAGCTTTCTTTTCGGATAGCTTTTAGTGCGGCGACTGTCGCCGTATTTATCTGCGGTATTGATTACTTTGCTCCATCTAATCCGGAGTGCATCTTCCGCTATTTTTAGCTTCCGCTTCTGCTTTTTTAGGTTGCGTGCAGTTGCAACGAGCCTCTTGTGGAGATTCTTCTGCTCCATAGGTTTATCCGGCGTGATGTCGTCCGGAATGCCGTTTTCGCCGGAGGAGGGATGTTCAGTTTCTCTATCCGTGTTGCCCTGTTCGGACGCTTGCTCTAAGGCCTGCTCGTCGTCTACCGGCTCATCCTGCTCTATGGCTGGGTTTTTGTCCAAGCGGGGCTTGGGTCAGCGTTTACGCCGACGCTTTGATTTCTTTTTGGGGGGTCAAACTCCGGTCCCATCCCCTTTTTCCTCGTTGTCGCTTCCTTTAGGGGTATCCACCATGTACACATCGTGAGATGAGGTGGCTGTCCGATGCCCTATGGGCGTTGGTTCGTCGGTATCTACTGCATCGTCATCCATGCTGTCGATGTCTCCGGAGTCGAAGTTGAGCACGTCGTTTAAATTGTCGACAGTGGCTACCAAGTGGGTGGTGGGTGGGCTTTGAATTTCTTCATCGTCCGTATCCCATCCTCGCT
Source organism: Triticum dicoccoides (assembly GCF_002162155.2). Taxonomy (NCBI): domain Eukaryota; kingdom Viridiplantae; phylum Streptophyta; class Magnoliopsida; order Poales; family Poaceae; genus Triticum; species Triticum dicoccoides. The sequence goes on along the minus strand of NC_041384.1, from coordinate 210,705,332 downwards.
GACCGTAGTTCGGCCAGGGCTCTCCTGATAAGGAGAGAGACTTGAGAGAGTTTAGGATATCGCCAAAAGGCCAGTGCTGAAAGATGTCTGCGGCGGTGAACTCCATTATCGGCGCCCAATCGTATTCGATCGGTAGGGGCGCGGGGGGTTCGGAGTTCGGAAACGGTTCCGGATCCTCGGAGTCATGGATCATGCAGAGTGCGGGGCTAGCGTTCGGCTCGATCGCCTTTGAGATCGAAGCCCCTGAGGTGACGTCCAACCGCTCATCCTCGATTGGCGCAATAGGCTCCGAGTTAGGGGTCGGAACCGATGCATGTGCGGCCTCCAGGACACTGTCCGGAGGCAGAGCTAGATCATGCCCCTCAAGATAGTGCGGCGCGCTTGGCCGAGGCTCGAACCCGTCGAAGATCAAGTCTCTGCGGATGTCAGCCGTGTAGTTTAAGCTTCCAAACCTGACTTAATGGCCAGGGGCGTAGCTTTCGATCTGCTCCAGGTGGCCGAGCGAATTGGTCCGCAGAGCGAAGCCGCAAAAGACGAAGATCTGTCCGGGGAGAAAAGTCTCACCCTAGACCGTATCATTGTTGATAATCAAAGGAGCCATCGGGCCTAAAGGCGACGACACAGAGGAACTCTCAATGAAAGCACCAATGTCGGTGTCAAAACCGGCGGATCTCGGGTAGGGGGTCCTGAACTGTGCGTCTAGGCTGGATGGTAACAGGAGGCAGGGAACACGATGTTTTACCCTGGTTCGGGCCCTCTCGGGGGAGGTAAAACCCTACATCCTGCTTGATTAATATTGATGATATGGGTAGTACAAGAGTAGATCTACCACGAGAACAAGGAGGCTAAACCATAGAAGCTAGCCTATGGTATGATTGTTGTATATGGAGTTGATTGCCTACGGACTACAACCCTCCTGTTTATATAGACACCGGATAGGGTTAGGGTTACATAGAGTCGGTTACAATGGTAGGAGATCTTGAATATCCGCATCGCCAAGCTTGCCTTCCACGCCAAGGAAAGTCCCATCCGGACACGGGACGAAGTCTTCAATCTTGTATCTTCATAGTCCAGGAGTCCGGCTGAAGGTATAGTCCGGCTACCCGAACACTCCCTAATCTAGGACTCCCTCAGTGAGCTTGCGTGGCGTACAGCTCGCACGCTTCCCGGTGAGCCTGCGCATTGGAGTACAGCTTGCACGCCTCCCGTTTAGTCAACCACCTATCCGCATGGCACCTCCTAGCCATTAAAAGAGTGAGGTGTGGCATCACTTGAATGTTTAATAGAACGCACACAATTTAAATTATAAAAATGTTTGAGATGTTATAGTGACAGCTATTTGTTTCATAATGCCTTTGTTGGTTGTTATTCGAGTGCGCCTTCTATCAAAATGGACACGAAAAAAAGCACAGCATGTCGGGTGCCATTCCATGATAGCATGCCAAGTTTCATGAATTTCACACGTGTTTTGGATTTACTAGAATTAGAAACAAAGTATTTTAATGTTTTTCCTGCACTACTAGGAAAAGGGCTACTAATGGCACACCAGTTTTGCCTACTAATGGCGCATCACTGGTGCGCCATTAGTATCACGCCACTAGAATTTTTTACTAATGGTGCACCACTGGTGCGCCATTAGTATCTGGTATACTAATGGCGCACCAGGCAATGCACCATTAGTTTTGCCCACGGTGCGCCACTAGTGTCTGCTATACTAATGGCACACCACACGGTAATGCGCCATTAGTAACAATTTTTTTAATTTTTTTTCTTAATCTCAGGTCACTATTTCACCTATGAGATATCCAACACATATATATACAACAAGCATCCATATAACAATTGTAGCCAACACACAAGTTCCATCATATATACATACATAGCCAACACACAAGTTCCATCATATATACATACATAGCCAACACATAGTTCCATCGTTACATATTACAAAAGTTTCACATTGTTCATCCAACACCGTTATCCATCAATTCACAAAAGTTTCACATCGATACAAAATAAAAACACAAATGGAAAAGAAGCACTCCATCCATGCAAGCTTCCGTAAATTAAATCAAATCTGTAAAATGATAAACAAGAAGTTAGAAGAAGAAAAAGAAGAAGACTAGAAGAATACTAGAAGAAGAAGAACACTAGAAGAAGAATAAGAAGAATTTTGGAAAAGAAATAAGAAGAAGACTATAAGCTTATTATATAAACTTGATCATTTTGTGCTAACATAAGTTATTTTGGAGCTAACCTATAGGAAACTAAGCATATAAGCTCTAAGTTAGTATATTAGAGCCAACTTAGGTAAAATGAAGCTAACCTATGTCATTTTGGAAAAGAAGAAGAATAAGAAAAAGACTATAAGCTTATTATGTAAACTTGATCATTTTGTGCTAACATAAGTTATTTTGGAGCTAACCTATAGGAAACTAAGCATATAAGCTCTAAGTTAGCATATTAGAGCCAACTTAGGTAAAATGAAGCTAACCTATAGGAAACTAAGCATATTAGAGATAACATAGGTAACTAAGTATATATATATATATATATCATTTTGGAGATCTGACATACCTGACAAAGTTCAGTTCTCATGCATTGTTCTTCTCCTTCTCCTTCCTCAGCCTGATGCGCCAAGAGCGGCAAGGCGGTGGAGGCGGTGGAGGCAGTGGGATGTAGTCTTCTACCTCAATTAGCGTGGTCATGTCGCCCAGCTGTGGGATCGCCGGCGCCACCACCGGTGCGTGGTCATTGTCAGGCACCACCACCATCGCGAGGCCACCTTCCAGCATGACCATCGCTAGGTCATCCTCAGCCACCTCCATATCTTGCCCATGGTCAGCCACCACCATCTCTTTCCCATGGTCAGCCACCACCATCTCTTGCCCTTGGTCAGCCACCACCAGCACTAGGTCATCCTCAGCCTGATGCCCATCGTCATCCTGCAGCTCCTCATCCCCACTCTGCTCCTCTTCTCCCGCACTCCAGTCCGGATCATCCTTCTTGTTGTCTATGCTGCTGCCAGAATCGCTGCTGCTTTCACTACAGCCAGAATCGCTGCTGCTTTCGCTACAGCCATAGTCGCTACTGCTTTGGCTGTAGCCACTGTCGCTGCTGCTGCTCCCATTACCTGTCCAAATGCAACAATGACCGTTAACAATCGATGTGAGACAAAGCCAAATGTAGAGGAATAAGAAGAGGCAGAACGTACCGGCATCACAATCTTCAGCATAGCGCATGCGACACATAGTCGCGTTGAACACCTTCATGATGAGCATGGTGGCGTTGTCGTCGTACCTGAAGAGAAGGAAGTACCCCAGCCGCAGGTCGTAGGCATGGTAGAACTTCTCCCACCCATGAGACAAGTACATGTGGCCCTCCTTGATCAGCAACTCCACATCCCACAGCTTGCGAAACCCGCTGTCGGCCTGTCGCAGCTTCATATTATTTGGCAGATCTTCACCCATCAGCATGTTCATAAAACTGTCAGGCAGCTTCTGCAGTTTGGGACAATGAGTGATGTAGCAAACAACAGATATCATAATGAGATGGGTGAAGGGGAGATCTCTCGTTTTATATACCTGCGTCATGGATGATACAGAAGTCCCAAGTATGATAGTGAAGAACTCAGAAGCATCCGACTCGTACTGCGGTGTCGCAGAGCAGCGGTGGCTCCTTCCTGCCATCTCTAATAAGCAGCAGAAGAGACCAATTAGTACCCTTACAACAGATCATAAAACATATGGAGTACCCGAATTTGCCGGAACGGAAGTTAATCGACATTCCGGCAAACTCAAGGGCCTCTCGGGGTACCTGCAAAATCATTATCCCCGCGTAAAGAAGTCGCCAATGGGTCATTTTAGAAGATCACAACTATAAACAAAACTGACTTGCTGTTAATGAACAGTGGCTAAAGATATATAAAACTCCATTGCAAATGTGCCATGTCAATAAAACAACTCATGGAAGTAAACTACTAGCAGGCTCAAAAGTCAAGTAAACTGAAGATTATGACAGCTTGTAAACACAGGACCATGTCATTATCATGGCAGTCCACTATATATTTTTATGACAAAATACATCATTATCAGGGCACATTAACAGCAAGGTGAGACTAGGCACTGATGCAGCAGACTAAGTAGACTATGAAATATGCAATGTTAGAAGTAAAATGAGTCAATCATCACATCATCCTACTATGACTACTGAAATAACACAACCATCAACCGGAAAAATCTGGTAACATGAAAACATACTTGCAACAATCAGAGCATGCTTTCAATTTGGTCACTGAATGTAGTATGTTTTGTTCACTAAACACAACTACCCCAAAATAAACAAATACACTACAAGCCTATTGTTGACAATTCTTCAGATCAAACAACCCCATTATTTGGTTTTGATGGCTTGGACAACGGTAAGTTGCTAAAATATGACTATAAACTGGTAATGTTGTGCCTTGGATATATTATACTAAATGGGTAATGGAATAAAGATGCTTAAAACAAAACTTTTGCCTAACTATTTGGTCTGAAAGTGTTTCCTTCTGGTAACCACTTCACAACTGCACATTACAAACAGTGACCAATACCATATTAAATTCTCATTGTTGACAATTTGGATTCAATCACCTTCATTTGATCAAAGACGTTCAACAACACTATAGTTGTCATAACTAAACAAGAAAAAGAATAGAAGCCTCACACTGTCCTCAAATTAGCAAGCATATTGTTAAGACAATTTTTCAAACCAAACAACCTCAAAAAATTTGATTTGGAAAGAACAGCGGAGGCTGTTCTGAATGAATTATTATATGTAAAAAAACTAGGCACAGTGATTCAGAAGAAAGAAAAGCTCAGCTGATAATTTGGAGAGTGACAATATTAATGTTCTGTGTTGTGAGGACCAACAGGAATCAAGAGGAATTTGTTCGATTAATCCACACTAATTATGCATCAGTCAATAATACTAAACTGTACAGAGAGAAGTAATTAGACTTGTAAGCCGTTGCTAGTGAGTACAAGCATGAAGGAGAGAAATTATAACAAGATGCCATGGCCCTAGGGTTTGCAGGGGAGGGGGTGGAGGAGAAGGGAGGAATCACCTGGGGAGGGGATGGAGGAATGGAGGAAGACGCCGGAGTTGAAGCTCCGGCAGCGGCTGCGTGTTGCAGCTCCGGTGACACGCGGCGGGCTCCTCCACTCGCCCGTCTCTGCGTCTCGGCTTGGGCGGGAGGACGTCGAGGGCGCGGGTGCGAGCGGAGGGGGGACGGCGAGGGAGGCGGCGCTCGGCTCGGCGTCGCGTGGCCTGGCCGAGCTGAGGTAGAGGCGGTCGTCGTCTCCTCCTCCTCGTCGTCCTCCTCCTGGTTAGGGCGGCGGCGGCAGG
>NC_041384.1:210634925-210699591 GCF_002162155.2 Triticum dicoccoides | reverse complement strand
AGGGGACGGAGGGGGCGTGGGGGCGCTGGGGCGGGGGTCGGGGCGGCGGCGGCAGGGGACGGAGGGGGCGGAGGTGGCTTGCAGCCGCGACGGCGGCGTATGGTTGGGGCGGAGGGGGCATACTGAGTGGGGAGGAAGGGAGGGAGGGGAATAGGTGGAGTGGGGCGGAAGCGTACTAATGGCGCACCGAGCGGCGGTGCGCCGTTAGAAAGTTTTTTTTGCCAAAAAGTAAAAAAAAATTTACTAGCGTACTTTGTCGCCAGTGCGCCATTAGTAGTTCTAACTACTAATGGCGCACTTTGCACGGATGCGCCATTAGAATGTTTGAAAAAATGAAAAAAAAAATTGTTTTACTAGTGGCGCACCTTCTTCCTGGTGCGCCATTAGTGTATTCCACACTAATGGCGTATCTCCACCAGGTGCGCCATTAGTATATAGTAGTGGTGCACCACTTCTCTGGTGCGCCATTAGTGTCAATCCTATCTTTAGCCCTTTTCCTAGTAGTGCTGCAATCAACAATGCCCTGCTGTTTGAAATTCATTCCCATTTCTGGCATGGGACCTAAGCATGCACCCAAGGACACAAATTTTATTTTTCAACCAATTTATTTGCACTAGAGCATGTGCATGTAGTTCAAATTTGAATTATGCACATAAAATGCCTAAAAAACCCAGTTAATGTATAAAAATGTCCAAACGAACCCCAAAAAATTCCAAAATTTAACAAAACACTCTTGTTGTTCTATGTTAACACTAGAAATTTTTTGAAAGCAATAAGAGGCAAGGGATATCGTTTCGTCCCCAAAGGTGACATGTTCCCTACTTAAACCATCAGGCTTGTTGTGAGAAGCTCTGGTTTGTGAGAAGCTTATACCCAAATTAACCTGCCCCAAATGGGACAAAAAATTAACCACGACATGTTGATGCCGCTCCATGATAGCATGCCAAGTTTCATGAATTTCAAACAAGCTTTGGATTTACTAGAATTTAAAAACCATGTATCTCAATGTTTGCGGCCGAGCCACGGTGGCAGTGTGTTTGACATTCATTCTCATTTCTTCCTTGGGACCTAGCATGCAACCAAGGAAACAGATTTGATTTTTCAACCAATTTATATGCGTTAGAGCATGTGCATGTAGTTCAAATGTGAATTATGCACATAAATGCATTGAAAACTCAATTGATGCATAAAAATGTCCAAATGAACCCCAAAAATTCCAAAATTTAACACAACAATCCTATTATTCTATGTTAACACTAGAGAAAAAATTGAAATCAAGAAGAGGCAATGGATATCGTTTCGTCCAGAAAGGTGAAACATTCCCTACCGTAACCATGAGGCTTGTTGCGAGAAGCTCTGGTTTGTGAGAAGCTTATACCCCAATCTTCCCCAATTGGGACAATATTTTTACCACTGCATGTTGATGCCATTCCATGATAGCATGTCAAGTTGCATGAATTTCAGACGAGTTTTCAATTTACTAGAATTTTAAAAACATGTATCTCAATGTTAGCGGCCGAGCGACAGTGGCAAAGGTGTTTGACATTCATTCCCATTTCTTGCATGGGACCTAAAGTTGCAACCAAGGACACACATTTGATATTTCAACCTATTTATATGCACTGGAGCATGTGCATGTAGTTCAAATTTGAATTATGCACATAAACACATATAAAACTCAGTTAATGCACAAAAATGTCGAATCAAACCACAAAAAATGTCACAACCTTCCTGTTGTTCTACGGTGACACTAGAAATGTTTTGAAAGCAAGAAGAGGCATTGGATATCACTAGCAAAAGAGCCCGTGCGTTGCAACGGGAGAGAAAACATAACACACGCTCTTAACCCAACAACCATCACTCAAGACCACAATAGTCAATCTCCTTTATTTTTGCGAGGCATCATATTTGTGTTGTCTCTTATCCTCCTTCTCACCCTCGCCGGTGATGGCCTCGGTGTTCACACAAAACAAAACAAAAATGTGTTTGAATATGGTTAGGGCATCTCTTTCTCCCTCTCTCCCTCCCTCTCTCTCTCTCTCTCTCGCTTTCTCTCACTCTCACGATGAGAAATCTGTTGTTTTCCCCTACGACATTTTTCAAAGGTATGCATGTGTAGTTATCGATGTTTACTTTTCCCTATATTGTTATAGTGGGGTGTTTATTTCCAATCCGGATCACCGCCAGTATGAAAGGAAAACAGATCTTACGCTATAAATTATAAGTTCTCTCCCAAAACAATATTTTAAAATATTTAACAGGTAAATTAACATCATATTTAGATTCCACACAATTTTTCTAATAAAATTTCATATATAATATGTTAAAATCGAAGTTACGGTTTAAAAGATACGGATAATTTAGAAAATCACTTGTTTGACTTAAATATATTTAAAAATAATATATAAAAATACTTAATAGGTAAAAAATAATCTCATATTCATATTCTACATATTTTTCTAATCAAATTTCATATATAACATATTCAAATCGGAGTTACGGTTTAAAAGATATGGATGATTTAAAAAAACATTGTTTGACATAAATATGATCTGCGGATGAATTACCTAAAACATCAGGGGGGTTTGAAAAATGTAAAATAACGGTTTGGTGTGACTTAAATTCGGACTGCGAGTTGATTTCAAGAAAACATAGGGACTTTTGTGTAAAATATGAAAAAACGTTTCGTTTTAACTTAAAATCGGACCGCGGGTTGAATTCACTGAAATAGAGTGACTTTTCTGAAAAATGTCATGACGGACGAAAGAAACCCAATTTGCTTTATTATTAGGTAAAGATTTCGTCCACAGGTGAGACATTTTGGCTTCTTGTGAGAAGCCCTGGTTTGTGAGAAGCTTATAGCATAACCTACCCGAAATGGTACAATATTTTTTATCCCAGCATGTTGATGCCATTCCATGATAGCATGCCAAGGTTCATGAATTTCAGACTAGTTTTGGATTTACCAGAATTACGAAAGCAAGCACCTCAACATTTGGCAGAGAGCCACGATGCTGTGGTGTTTGAAATTCATCCCATTTCTTGCATGGGACATAAGCATCAACCCATGGACACATATATCATTTTACAACCCATTTTGGTGCACCGGAGCATGTGCATGTAGTTTAATTTTGAATTGTTCACTTGAAATGCCTAGAAAACCAATTTAATGTATAAAAATGACCAACCGAACCCTGAATAATTCCAATTTTTTGACGACACACCTATAGTTGCATGTTCACTGTAGATAAAAGTTCTAGCAATTCAAACACCATCCTTTGCAGCTATGGCCCCATTATGTAATTCAAATCAAGACGAAAAGTCAAGTAGATCACACACAGATTATTTTCACCAACCGTGTGAGATGCAGCACAAAATATCTTAGACCACCGTCGGAGTATAGTACACATACGGCTTACGTGAGAAGGTGTGTCGGCTACAGTCCACAGCCGACATATCAAGCACACTAGCTTGCTCCCAAAATATCATTTCACTGTTCAATCATCGCCGGTGAAAGATGGGGACGTGGACCCGCTTCGTGAGGGCAACTTCGGTGGCCATTCCAGGGAGAGCGCGACCGCAGCCGTCATGCGCGTGCTAACAAGCTTCGTGAGCGCGGCCGCAATCTGCGATCGGGCGGCCAAGGCAGCCCCTACAGCCGTTGTTGCTTCTCAAGTGGCGGGAGCAACATCTGCCTCGGGGATTGCAACTGGCGAGAGCAGCACAGCAGTTGTCCATTCTGCAGTAGTGGCCTTAGCCCTGATGGAGGCCGCCCATGAGCATGTCGAGGCCACCCATGCCCAGCTCATGGAGGTCACCGCACAAATCGAACGAAGCTTCTCCGACAATGGTCGACAACCCACTACCGAAGAGTTGTCAATCGCAGAGAGCATTCGAGAAGCCGTCCGTTCCTGTGCGGCATACCTTGCCATGATGGATCCCGACCAAGCACATATTGTGGCCACCCACGCCTAGCTCGTGGTGGCCTATTTCAAAGATTTGGCAGATGCGGATGGCGAGATGCTTGACGAGTATGGTGCGATGGATGCGATGGAGCCCCTTCCCTAGGAGATAATCGGACGTGAGCTGGACATGGAGGAGGCGGCGGAGATCGACGAGCACCAGCCATAGTAGTACTCTTTGTTTTGTTTAATTAAGAGTGCCAGTCTTTAATTTGTTAGTAATGTTTAGGTCAGCTCGCTCCATTTAATTGCTGAACTTGCTCGATTAAGGAGTGTGGGTGTGTTGTAGTCTCCTTTGTGTACCCAAATTATGCAATGACGTGGATGACCACTGTAACCAAGGAAATTCGAACTAAAAATGTTCACGCGCAAACTCAACACACACGGGTTAAGCTATATGAATCATTTCTGAAAGTGCGCTAAGTCAACTATAGGGGGTGAATAGGCGATTTTTATGATTTTTTCACTGAGGAATTTCAGGGTGAGGAAATTCCTGAGCGAAGAACTACTTGCAGCGGAATAAGTACTCAGGCGCAAACATAACAGAGTAGTAGCATAGTCATCATGAAGAAATGAAAACAAGCACAGAGTACAGAAAAGCGTAAACACAGGATAAGCAGGCTAAAGACAGACTGATTGAAGAAATTGAACTGAGGAAATTGAGAAAGTATTCAGTCCAAGTATTCAAACAGTAGCGATCAAGTGCACAACATGGTAATGAGGAAATGAAAGGGTTGATGAAATTGAACCAGTTAGCTCGGTGAAGACAATGATTTGGTAGACCAGTTCCAACCGCTGTGACTGTCGTACGTCTGGTTGGAGCGGCTAGGTATTTAAACCTGAGGACACACAGTTCTAGAGAAACAGTCCTCATTGTATTCTCCTTGAACTAAGGTCACACAGACCTCGCCCAATCACTCATGGTAAGTCTTCAGGTGACTTCCAAACCTTCACAAACTTGGTCACCCAACGATCCACAATTTCCTCTTGGATGCTCTAGACCATGACGCCTAATCGTCTGGAGGATGCACAATCCTCAAAGGTAACAAGCGTCGGTTCCACACAGGAACAATCTCTTCAGTGATGCTCCATCACCTTGGGTTTGTAGGTGTTTGGTTTGGGGTTTTGGGTTTTTCCTCACTTGATGATTTTTGCTCAAAGTCCCCGGAGGATGGGATGCTCTCAATGACAAGTGTCAGTTTCTCACGGAGTAGCCAACCAGCTAGTGGTAGCAGGGGCGGCTGTTTATAGCCTAGGGAGTAGCCTGACATGATAAGACATAAATTCCCTTCAATGATATGACCATTAGGTGGATAAGATATTTTGGGACAGCTGGCGCATAGCACAACAACGGTCGGAAATTTGAGGTTCAAATTCCTCAGGGCTATCATGTTCCTCACTTGTAGGTAATCCGCACTAGCGAATTTCTAACTCCTCGGTCAGAACAAATTTCTCAGAGAACAGAAGATCTCCGTCTCCGTCACTGAAGAAATTGACTAAACTGTATGAGATTTCCAATGGCTTCACTCGAAAGGATTAGTAGGTGTAGGATTTTGAGATGAGCATCACTTGGAAACTTTTCCTTGTTTTTCCTCGACCCCCTTTAACAGTACGGTGTTTCCTATGACTCAAAAGAGACAAAATGAAACTACAAAAACAAAAGTCTTCACGCTTCGTATTCCTCGCATGAATATCAAGTCTTCATGGTCACACCAATTTCTTCACTTTCAAAGTCTTCAGAAATCCAAAGTCTTCAGTTGAACACATTCATTCTTAGGGGTCGACTTTGTCTGTAAATATCAAACTCCTCATAGACTGATAGACATGTGTACACTCACAAACACATCAGTCCCTTAACCTATAAGTCTTCAATACACCAAAATCACTAAGGGGCACTAGATGCACTTACAATTTCCCCCTTTTTAGTGATTGATGACAATATAGGTTAAGTTCTCAACGGGGATAAACATATGAAGTGTAAATACTGATATTGAGGAATTTGATTGCAAGATATAGAAGAACTCCCCCTGAAGATGTGCAAAGTGAGGAATTTTCTTTTGAAGCAATGCACATTTGAAGAGTAGAATCATGGAGATCTCCCCCTATATCTTGTAATTCATACACGCATTTAACATATGGTGTCAAGAATTTGAAATGCATGATGAAATATGGTGACTGATGTAATTCAGCGTGTGTGCATTAACATACGAGGAAATAGCATGCATGTGAACATAGAAAAAGTAGCAAACCACCATCCGGTTTAATTTTACAACTCGATCCAACAAAGTCTTCAGAAGAACGAGAGTTGTAAATTAGCAAAACAAACACCCAAATATAGAGACCCGCTTAAGACTAACTCAAATTTCTCCCCCTTTGTCATCGAATGACCAAAAGGGACGAAAAATGAGGACTAACGCCCCTGAAGAATATCACGAAGTCGATGGAGGAGTGCGAGCGTTGTTGGGGTCGGTTGTTGAAGTAGGGCCTGCCACAGTGTTGTCCAAATCTTCATTTTCATCAGTCTCGCGCGATGAAGAATAAGAGCTGGCCACCAAGTGAGGAACTTTGACCTTCTTGAATTTCTTCGAAGGTGGATGATACCAGTCAAAGTCCTGCTTGAGCCCATCTTGTTGAGGTCATCTTCACAGTAGAGATGAGATAGAACAGCCCAGGTGAGGGAGTCCTAGATTAGGGGGTGTCCGGATGGCCGGACTATACCTTCAGCCGGACTCCTATACTATGAAGAGACAATATTGAAGACTTCGTCCCGTGTCCGGAAGGGACTTTCCTTGGCGTGGAAGGCTAGCTTGGCGATACAGATATGTAGATCTCCTACCATTGTAACCGACTCTATGTAACCCTAACCCTATCCGGTGTCTATATAAACCGGAGGATTTTAGTCCATAGGATAACACATTCATACACAACAATCATACCATAGGCTAGCGTTTAGCCTTTCCGATCTCGTGGTAGATCTACTCTTGTACTACCCATATCATCAATATTAATCAAGCAGGACGTAGGGTTTTACCTCCATCAAGAGGGCCCGAACCTGGGTAAAACTTCGTGTCCCTTGCCTCCTATTACCATCCAGCCTAGATGCACAGTTCGGGACCCCCTACCCGAGATCCGCCGGTTTTGACACCGACATTGGTGCTTTCATTGAGACTTCCTCTGTGTCCTCGCCGTTAGGCTTGATGGCTCCTACGATCATCAATAGCGATGCAGTCCAGGGTGAGACCTTCCTTCCCGGACAGATCTTTGTCTTCGGCGGCTTCGCACTGCGGGCCAATTCACTTGGCCATCTGGAGCATATCGAAAGCTATGCCCCTGGCCGTCAGGTCAGATTTGGAAGTTTAAACTACCCGGCTGACATCCGTGGGGACTTGATCCTCGACGGATTCGAGCCACTGCCGAGCGCGCCGCACTGTCACGACGAGCATGATCTAGCTCTGCCGCCGAATAGTACCCTGGAGGCCGCACCCGCATCGACTTCGACCCTTAATTCGGAGCCTACTGCGCCGATCGAGGATGGGTGGTTGGACGCCGCCTCGGGGGCTGCGATCCCAACGGCGATCGAGCCGAACACCAGCCCTGCATTCCGCGAGACTCGTGACTCCAAGGAGCCGGACTCCTCTCCGGACTCCGAACCCTCCGCGCCCCTACCAATCGAATCCGATTGGGCGCCGATCATGGAGTTTACTGCCGCGGATATGTTTCAGCACTCGCCTTTCGGCGATATTCTGAAGACACTAAAGTCTCTCTCTTTATCAGGAGAGCCCTGGCCAAACTACGATCAGCAAGGTTGGGATACGGACGATGAAGAAATTCAAAGCCCACCCACCACCCACTTTGTAGCCACTGTCGACGATTTAACCGACATGCTCGACTTCGACATCGAAGACATCGTCGGTATGGACACCGATGTAGGAGACGATGAAGAACCAGCGCCTATTGGGCCCTGGAAAGCCACCTCGTCATATGACATATACATGGTGGACAACCCAAAAGATGGAGATGGCGATGGAACAACGGAGGATGACCCCTTCAAGAAACAGCCTAAGCGCCAGCGTTAGCGGCGCCGCTCAAAATCCCGCCAAAGCAAATACGGTGATTCCAGCACGGGAGATAATAATACTCCGGAGAGTGCTGAAGAAAACCCCCTCCAGCAAGATTCAGCACAGGAGGATGGAGAAGCCAGCCCTCATGAGAGAGTGGCAGACAGAGAGGTCGAGGACGATAATTATCTGCCTCCCTCCAAAGATGAGGCAAGCCTCGACGACGACGAATTCATCGTGCCAGAGGATCCCGTCGAGCAAGAGCGTTTTCAACGCAGGCTTATGGACACGACAAGAAGCCTCAAGAAAAAACAACAACAACTTAGAGCTGATCAAGATTTTCTAGTCGACAGATGGACTGAAGTCCTTGCGGCCGAAGAGCATAAACTCGAACGCCCCTCCAAGAGCTACCCAAAGCGCAGGTTGCTACGCCGATTAGAGGAGGAAGCACTTAAACTTACATCACCAGCACTTGATACGGCCGACCGGCCACCTCGTGGCCGCGACAGAGAGGCCTTTTGGCCCTCCACTCAAGACGCACCCCGTACCAAGGCATGGGAAAATGCGCCGGACCTGCGAGATATGTTGGAGGACAAGGCAACGCAAATAAGATTGATCTACGGATCGCGTGGGCGCCCCATGACTCAAGACGATAACCGTCACGCCGGACACAAATCCGGTAGGGCCGAACACAGTAGACAAAGCTCATTGGAGCTACGTCGTGATATACCCCAGTATAGAGGCGCCGCACACCCACTATGCTTCACAGATGAAGTAATGGATCGTCAAATCCCCGAGGGTTTCAATCCCGTAAACATTGAATCATATGATGGCACAACAGATCCTGCGGTATGGATCGAGGATTATCTCCTTCTTATCCACATGGCCCGCGGCGATGATCTCCACGCCATCAAATACCTCCCACTCAAGCTTAAAGGACCAGCTCGGCATTGGCTTAACAGCTTGCCAGCAGGATCAATCAGTTGTTGGGAGGACCTAGAAGTCGCATTCCTCGACAATTTCCAGGGCACTTATGTGCAACCACCAGACGCCGATGACCTAAGCCATGTAATTCAGCAGCTAGAGGAATCGGCCAGGCAATTCTGGACACGGTTCCTAACAAAGAAGAATCAAATAGTTGACTGTCCGGACGCAGAGGCCCTAGTAGCCTTCAAGCACAATATCCGTGACGAGTGGCTTGCCTGGCACCTTGGACAGGAAAAGCCGAAATCTATGGCAGCACTCACGACACTCATGACCCGCTTTTGCGCGGGAGAAGACAGCTGGCTTGCTCGTAGCAACAATATGACCAAGAACCCTAGCAATTCGGATACCAGGGACAGTAGTGGCAGGTCGCGTCACAACAAGCAGAAGCGTCGCATTAACGGCGACAATGCTGAGGATACGGCAGTTAATGCCGGATTCAGAGGCTATAAATCCGGTCAGCGGAAAAATCCATTCAAAAGAAATCCTAGGGGCCCGTCCAGTTTGGACCGAATACTCGACCGCTTGTGCCAGATACATGGCACCCCCGAAAAGCCGGCCAATCACACCAACAGGGATTGTTGGGTGTTCAAGCAGGCAGGCAAGTTAAATGCCGAAAATAAAGACAAGGGGCTGCATAGCGAAGACGACGAAGAGCCCCGGCCGCCGAACAACAGTGGACACAAGGGTTTTCCCCCACAATTGCGGACGGTGAACATGATATACGCAACCCACATCCCCAAGAGGGAGCGGAAGCGCGCGTTAAGGGACGTACACGCGGTAGAGCCAGTCGCCCCAAAGTTCAACCCATGGTCCTCCTGCCCGATCACCTTTGATCGAAGGGACCATCCCACTAGCACCCGTCATGGAGGATTCGCCGCGTTGGTTTTAGACCCAATTATTGACGGATTTCAGTTCACTAGAGTCCTTATGGACGGCGGCAGCAGCCTGAACTTGCTTTACCAGGATACAGTGTGGAAAATGGGCATAGATCCCTCGAGGATTAAGCCCACCAAAATGACCTTTAGAGGCGTAATACCAGGTGTAGAGGCCAACTGCACAGGTTCAGTCACACTTGAAGTGGTCTTCGGATCTCCGGATAATTTCCGAAGCGAGGAGTTAATCTTCGACATAGTCCCATTCCGCAGTGGCTATCACGCACTGCTCGGGCGAACCGCATTCGCCAAGTTCAATGCGGTACCGCACTATGCATACCTTAAGCTCAAGATGCCAAGCCGTCGAGGAGTAATTACAGTCAATGGAAACACCGAACGCTCCCTCCGAACGGAGGAGCACACGGCGGCCCTTGCAGCGGAAGCACAAAGCAGCCTCTCCAGGCAATTCTCCAGTCCGGTCATTAAACGTCCGGACACCGTCCAGCGCGCCCAGAGTAACCTATAACAAGACCGCCTGGCACGTTCCGAGCAGGCGTAGCAATGCGGCCCCAACCCCAGCCCTCGCAAAAATGTGACACCAGTGCTTCGCATACATAACTACGCTCTAGAAATACCATGGGTACAGGGGGAGGGGCACT
Organism: Triticum dicoccoides; assembly: GCF_002162155.2. Taxonomy (NCBI): domain Eukaryota; kingdom Viridiplantae; phylum Streptophyta; class Magnoliopsida; order Poales; family Poaceae; genus Triticum; species Triticum dicoccoides. Next base: position 210,689,053 of record NC_041384.1, on the reverse strand, counting down.
GTCACGGCATGCCCGAAACACGTCTTAAACCGCACCAGGGGCTGCCGATTTTTTAATTTTCTCTTACTTTCAGGACTCCATTCTTCGGAAGGCCTATTCGGCAGTTCAATTGTCGCACAAACGATGCAAGAACCAGGCAAGTAGACAAGTCATGCCGCATTACGGAACTCCCAGGTGGTCTCTATCACGAGCAGTATACCTGTTTCGCATATCATTCCGCAGCCTTCCCCTGGAACGGACATGTTAAATAGTCCAACCTTTTGCTTACCGCATTATTTGTATCGTTCTGCTTTGATCACAGCCCTTTTTAATAAACAATGCATAGCTTTTGTCTATTTTTGCATTACTCTCTTTTTTTACAAATATATGTTCCTTAACGACATGTTGCACCCGTACACTTTGGTACGGCCAAAATACGCCAGGGGCTTTAGTACCCCTCAATATGGTGTGAGAAGTCTGAACACTTTAACAAGTGCAGCACCCCGAACTTATAGCATTATGTGCATCAGCTCCGAATCATGTCTTGGGTCAATAGTTGGGTTTGCCTGGCTCCTATGTTTTGGTGCCTTACGTTCTGTTATATCGGCTAAGGTAGCACTAGGAGAACTACTGCGATTGTGCCCCAGTTGAGCTGGGTCGAGCACCTCAGTAGAGAAAGCTAAAACTGACTGTCATGATGAAGCGAGAGTTGGTCACTGTTCGAGAGGTTTTTTGAGTCCCTAAAGACTTATGTCGCTTAGAGCGAGGAGTCGGCTCTGTCCGGCCAAGGCGTGGATAGCGCCCCGAACTCGGTCTTCCGAATACCAGGGGCTTCGCCGAACTTTAAAATTATAGAATTCTATGGCTAAGTGAGAGTGCTCAAGCATTATAGTCCGATTGCCTTGTTCGTTGTGCTGAGCGCCTCCCTCGAAGGACCCAAACATGGGAAAAAGAGCGCTCAGGTTTATCCCCAAACACCCCAGCACTAGCGGCACGGGGGCAGAAGCCGATGACTTGCCATCTCTCAGAATTGATAAACAGCCGCACAGAAGGTAATATTTTAAATTCCAACAGCATTGCTTAGCGCATATGAACAAGTTTTTCAGCGCACAGGATAAAACGAGCGAGTTTTACTCAAAAATTACATCCCGGGAACATTCATCCGCCATAAGGCGGGCACCCTTCAGAACATCCTTATAATAATTCTCGGGCTTGCGATGCTCTTTCCCCGGCGGTGGCCCGTCCTTCACAAGCTTCTCAGCATCCAGCTTGCCCCAGTGCACCTTAGCATGGGCAAGGGCCCTACGGGCACCTTCAATGCAGACGGAGCGCTTCATGACTTCGGGCCTTGGACAGGCCCCCACCAGCTGCCGCACCAGCACGAAATAGCTTCCAGGCAGAGCCTCTCCAGGCCATAGCCGAACTATGAGGCCCCTCATGGCCTGTTCGACCACCTTGTGGAGCTCGACCAGTTGCTTCAGCTGGTCGCTCAAGGGCACGGGGTGTCCGGCTTCGGCATACTGAGACCAGAACACCTTCTCTGTCGAGCTGCCCTCCTCGGCTCGATAGAATGCAGCGGCATCGGACACGCTACGGGGAAGATCTGCGAACGCTCCTAGAGAGCTCCGGATTCGGGTAAGTAACAAGTAACTCACGTTTATGTGTTTGCTTTGCATAAAGAATGCCTTACCCGCTGCTATCTTTTTCACCCGATCCAACTCCTGGAGGGTCTTCTGGGATTCGGCCTTGGCAGACTTGGCATTTTTAATAGCCACCGCGAGCTCAGACACTCGTGTCTTTGAGTCAAGCTCCAAACTCTCATGTTTTTCCATGAGAGCCTGGAGCTCTTGCCGCACCTTGCCAACCTCGGCCTCATACTTCTCCTGCTCGGTGCGATCCGTGGCCGACCTCTTCTCAGCCTCGAGCAGCGCTTGCTTAAGGATTGCCACCTCACATGTGGGCCCTACAATAGCCACGATAATCCTGTCATTTTTTGCAATTACACCTTTATATATATATATATATATATATATATATATATATATATATATATATATATATATATATATATATATATAAACAGGGTATCTCTTACCTTCCTCGTCCTCGAGCTTCTTCTTGGCACGCCCGAGCTCTTGCTCGGACTGCTCGAGGTTCTGCTTCTGCGTGTCCACTTCCGCAGTCAGTGCGGCGGACGCCAGCATAGAAGCCTGCATACGCATATTGACTCCTTTTTGTTAGACTCCTGCGAATTTTATTTGATCCTCTATTCGGCTTTTCTTCCCAAACGCCAAACAGAGCATCAGGGGCTACTGTCTATGTGGTAATATTATTTACACATTCTTTACTTACCTCAAAGCCTGTTAAAAGGCTAGCACAAGCTTCAGTCAGTCCATTCTTGGCGGACTGAACCTTTGGACCACCGCACTCATAATGGTGCGGTGCTCCTCGTCGATGGAGGCGCCTTTGAGCGCCTCCAATAGACTGTACGGCGCCTCCGATTGGACGGGGGTAACCGGCATGGAGGGCTTGCTCCTCTTGGAAGGAGGTCACCCGCCAGACTCTGGAACCTTTGAAGGTTCCGGAGCGGTGTCCGGCCTAGAGCCGGACTTGGAGCCCTGGGGGGTTTTATCCCCTTTACTCCTGGAGTCCGGGAGGTCGCCTTGCGGTGCCTCCAGGATCACCTCCTCCTGGCCTGGAACTTGTGGGGACAACACTTCGGCGTCGTCCGCGGGGCGGGGGGAGGAAGCCGTCGGAAGCGAATTCACATCCGGCGAGTCCAGTGAACCGCTCGACGACGCGTCCAGCCAGTCTTTGGGTGGGCTGCATAATCATATTCGACATAAGGGAAAGCTGTGCAACAAAGGAATACTACGAGTTACTCTGGTATCTGGATACTTACGATTTTGCCAGGGGATTGGCCCTGGGCGGCCACTCCTCTTCGCCGTCGTCGGCGTTGGTGGAGTAGTCCGGAGGAAGGGTTTTCCCCTTCTTGGACCCTTCGGCCTCCCCAGTTGGGGCGGCCTTCCTCTTCTTCCCTCCCCCCGCTGGAGGGGGAGAGGTCTCTTCTTCCTCCTCCTCATATTCATGGGAGGAATGCGTCTTGGAGTCATCGGATGATGAATCCGACACCTCCGGGCGCCGGGCACTCTTTCGAGTCCCCGTGGCCCTCTTCTTGGCCTTCTTCTCCGGCACCACATAGACCCATTCGAGCTGCGTCGCGATATAGCCCAATATAGAGGAGCCGCACACCCCTTATGCTTCACAGATGAAGTAATGGATCATCAAATCCCAGAAGGTTTCAAACCTGTAAATATTGAATCATATGATGGCACAACAGATCCCTGTCAGGACCCCGATTCCAAGTCACATCGATCTAGCCGGTAACACCTCATATCACATTACGGCCTCACGCACGGTATCCCCACAAGTGTCGCCTTACCATGGCCCGGGACCGTTTGCGCCTTTTGGCTCACGTATATGATAGTGTCGCTAGCATCCATATGACAGAGAACCCGGACCGACATGGCTAGTCAAGAACCCAAAGCGGCACAGACCTATGGAGACAGGCATACATGAATCACATCGAGCATGTCAGTCATCAGCGAGTGAATCCGGGCTGTAGCACCGGGCTAACAGGACTCCGGGGAACCCGGGCTATAGCAGGCTAGGCAAGACTCCAGATGTCACCGCGTGACATTTCCCCGAAGGGACAATCATAGGAACGAAGTGAAACACATGCCGGCCAGTCAAGTGTCCTAAGCAGTAGTGCTGGGCTAGCAGGACTCCGGTGAACCGGGCTGTAGCGGACTACTATGGCTCGAGGAACACTAGACTACATTTCCCCATAAGAAAGGCTGCCAAGGATAAACAACTAGATTGTCGGATCCCACACATACCAAGCATTTCAATCATACACACAATATGCTCGATATGTGTAAATACAACATGGCATCACAACAAAACTCTACAACTCAAGTACTTTATTTAAAGGCTCCAGAGAGCCATACATAACATGTTCATACAAGTAGGGGTCACATGACCCGACACTCAAGTCATACAAGCATACAAGCACATGCGGAAGCAAATAGTCTGAGTACAGACACTAGAAAGAAAGAAGGCTTCTCGAAGCTTGTCTATCTACATAGGGCCCTCCATGGCCAGGATCACCACCTGGGTGGCAAGTCACTCATCAACGTCGAGATCTACAGAAAACCCATCGGAGGGGGCGGTGTTGTCATCTGAAAACAGTAATTAAACAAACATGAGTACAAAGGTACTCAACAAGTCTTACATCAGAACCTACTATACATGCTCATTCTCAAGAAGGTGTTGGAGTTATTGCAGCACGCCAGCTTTGACTCTTGGCTAAGCTATCCTACGGGACACCACTTAGTAAAATAGTTTTCGCACACGTGTCCACTAATCACCAACACAATACTCCACCAGGGATCCTCCCTCGTCATCCTACGAGAGAGCCATCCTCGGTACTCACACATATCTTGAGTCTTTTAGTAGTAACCGTTAAATTGTCTATGAACTGCATAGGCAACCAAGTAGTCGTTTACCATGGACGCGGCTATTCGAATAGATGATGTGAACCCTGCAGGGGTGTACTTCTTCATACACGCTCTCACCACTTACCGTCGTTTACACGACATGTACTCGGCAACCTTCAAGCGGAAGCCCAACGAGGGTGTCGGCCACGGCCTACCTAAACACTCAAGTCCCTAGTCCTGGTTTATCGCCTATCCAGGTTCCATCCGCAGGGAGTCCGGCCAAGGTTTCCACATACGGCCCCGAACGATGTGAACAGGGTTCCCGAGACACCAAACGGGTGACTCGGTACACCGTGCCACGGTGTATCTACCGCAACATAGCCTACCCCTAGGGTCAGCGCTACGCACGGCCACCAACACATAAGCTACAAACACCAGAAACTAATTGCAACTCTTGGACAGAGTACTAGGGTGATTAAGAAGCCGAGAGGGTCAATTAAGGATCCCAATGCATGGTAGTAGCTGATTCTTAGAATCACATATACAGATCTCAGTTCTTAGGGACGACCTCAATGAAACAACCCACCATGTACTCCTACATGGCCTCTCATCTATAACCTTTACCAAATCATGTTCAACACATCCCTCAGATTACCGACATAATCATTTCACTCTAGCCCATCACCCAGCTGAACCAGACCTGACACAACTCTAAGCATAGCAGGCACAGCAAGGTAGGAAACACATCCAAGGCTCAATCAACTCCTACACATGCTAGTGGGTTTCATCTAGTTACTATGGCAATGACAAGTCATGCAGAGGAGAAGGGTTCAACTACCATAGCACACAGCAGTTTGAAATGTTGTTGTCTTAATGCAGTAAATGAGAGCAAAGGCGAGAACATGGGATTGTATCAATATGATCAGTGGGTCTGCTTGCCTGATGTAGTGGTAGTAGGGTACTGCCCTTCAGACGGATATTCGGGGTTATCCTCAGAGGCAGAACCTACCACGAAAGACACACCAAACATAATCAACACATGACAATATGCAACAATATGATGCATGCTATGACATGGCAAGATGAATGTGTCTTGGCCTAATGCAAGCTAAAACAGAAAGGAATGAACCCATTTGAATCAAAGATTCAAATGTTAGTTCATTTAACATAGCCATATTAGTGCATTATCTTATTTTGCTTAAACAGCAAGGTTATCTTGTTTTGTCATGCATGAAACCATTACTAATGGATAGATTGAATTTTTCTGATCAAAATTCATATATAAATCTTTTCTTTTGCATTTATAGATTAATTTCTATGATTTTTAGAAATTTTGGCTATTTTCTGGAATTTCCTATATAAAAATAAATCCAGAAAATGAATAATTGCGTCAGCACTGCGTCACTGTGACGTCAGCGAGTCAAAGGCGCCAGGGCCAGTCAAACCTTACTGGTGGGCCCTGTCTGTCAGTGTCTCAGCTAACTAATAGGATTAAGTTAATACTAACGAACTGTCAGTGGGGCCTGGGCCCGCATGTCAATGACCTAAACTAATTATAATTAGTTAGCACTAATCCTAAACTAATTAACAGGCCGACCCCACCTGTCATAGGCTGAGGGGGGGAGTCAACCTGGGCCCACACGGGTCAGGCGTGGTCAACTCACCAGTCAGCGGGTCAAAGCCTGCCGGTGTTTAGCCGCCGGCGAGGCCAGACGCGGCGGCGTGCTGCGGGATTTGCCTACAGGGCATCATTTGTTGCGAGGAGAGCAGCTACGGACAGCTGGTGCTCGCCCGCATCCAGCCGTGGTGATGGCTTGGCCGGGGAGTGGCCGGAGCATCGCCGGCGACGAGCTTGGCGGAGGCCGAAGCTCGGGTCAGCTCATGCGCGTAGCTGCAATGGCCTAGGCGGCATGGCGCTTGCACCTACAACATCTACGCGATGCAGTGAGTGTGACGGGCACAAGCCTGTGACCAAAAGGTCACCGGAGCATCGCCGGTGACGTGGTCAAGCGGCGGTGCTTTCGGACGGAAAAGGCACGGCGGCTACAGAGCTCTAGTGACGAAGCGGAGAGAAGCGGGAGGAGCAGTAGCTCACTGGGAAGTCGCAGAGAAGGTCAGCGTGCTCGGGGAAGGCTCGGTGCGGTCGGAACAGTGACGGGGATCTCGGCGGCCCGAGGTTGAAGACGACGGCGGCGGGGACGATGCATGGGCTCCAGCGTGTGCAACTTGGCTAGTCGACGTAGTCGACGATGGCGAACCGTCCGGACACGGTGAGATGGCGTGGGGACGGCGTTGGACATGGCTGCGGTGAGCGGCGGCGACGATGACGTCTGAGGTGACGCCGGGGAGGGCGAGAGAGAGAGGAACCAAAGGGAAGAGCGAATGTCTGCGAGGTCGGGGAGAGAGAGGGGGTCGTCCCACGTCGATAGCTCGACGAGGGGAGCGGCGAGGCGGCGGGCAGCTGCGTGGCCCGCATGCTGTGCTCGCCGTTGAGCAGCTGCGTGCCTGCCTGGCCAAGCCAAGCAGCTCGCTGGAGCATTGGCTGGGCTGGGCAGGCAGGTGGGCCTGCTGGGGTGGGCTCTAGGTAAGCTTTCTCTTTCTCTCTTTTCCTGTTTGTTTTCTTTTTCTATTTTTCTGTAACTTTAGGGCTTTATTAAAAATACTTAGGCACTTACTAAAATCCTGAAAATAATTGTGGGCTCTGTTGGGATTATTCCTAACAGCCCTCACTTAACTCCATAATTATTTGGGCATTTAAAATATTTTATAGCATTTGAATGCCCAAATTCAAATACTTATGATTTAATTCAAAGAATCCAGAATATCCTAGAAAAGAGTGCACCATTTTTGCTAGGGGTTTTAACCCAATCTAGAAATGATGAATATTTTGTGATGGCATTTTGGGTTCATTGAAAATAATTTTAGTAAACCCTAGTTGTTTCGAGGGGGGTTGCTGGGGGTACTGTCATCCCCATTTCAAGTTTCTGTAAAAGTAGACATGATGCAACACTCTAATGCATGAACTAGCTAGGGTGTGACAACTCACCCCCACTCAAAAGAATCTCGCCCCGACATTTAGGATCCTCCGGGAAGAAAGTGGGGTACTCGAGTCGAAGACGATCCTCCCTTTCCCAAGTGGCTTCTTTCTCAGAATGGTGTGACCATTGAACCTTGAGAAACTTGATATTATGTCGTCGAGTGGTACGCTCGGCTTGATCAAGGATTCAAACGGGATATTCCCGATATGAGAGGTTATCTTGTAGATCAAGCGTTTCGTGGTCCACTCCACGGATAGGATCCGCGAAGCAATGCCTGAGTTGAGAAACATGGAAGACATCGTGAACTCAGGAAAGATGCGAAGGTAGTTCCAATTGGTAGGCAACTTCTCCTCGTTTGGCAAGAATGTGAAAGGGTCCAATGTAACGAGGAGCCAACTTGCCCTTGATACCGAATCGATGGGTTCCCTTTAACAGAGTAACCCGAAGGTAAGACTTCTCGCCGAATTCATAAGTCATGAGCTTATGTTTACGTTCATATTGGCTCTTTTGACAAGATTGGGCTGTTTTCAATTTCTCACGAATAACATGAACCTGCTCCTCTGCTTCCTGAATCATATCCGGGCCAAAGAGTTGTCTTTCCCCTGTTTCTGACCAGTTAAGAGGCGTTCGGCATTTTCGTCCATAGAGAACTTCGAAAGGAGCTTTGACCAAGCTAGCTTGATAACTATTATTATAAGCAAACTCCGCGAATGGAAGGCATTTCTCCCAACCCATTCTGAATGAGATGACATAAGCTCGAAGCATATCTTCCAAAATATTATTGACTTGCTCTACTTGACCACTTGATTGAGGATGGAAGGCGGTGCTAAAAGAGAGACGAGTTCCCATAGCATTTTGGAAACTTTACCAAAATCGAGAGGTGAAAAGACTCCCACGGTCTGAGTTAATTTCCAATGGGACACCATGAAGCGACACTATTCGGGAGATGTATAATTCAGCTAGCTGGCTAGCGGTGATACTCTCACGAACAGGTAGGAAATGGGCTACTTTGGAAAGACGGTCGATCACGGCGAAGATGGCATTATTCCCTCTCTTGGTCCTGGGAAACCCAGTAATGAAATCCATACTGATTTTATCACATTTCCACTCAGGAATAGCCAAAGGTTGAAGGGTGCCAGCAGGCCGTTGGTGCTCTGCTTTAACATGACGGCAGATGTCGCAACTAGCAATGTATTGAGCAATTTCTCTCTTCATCCTAGTCCACCAAAACCTCTGGCGTAGGTCTTGATACATTTTGGTACTACCGGGATGAATGGTGAGAGGGGATTCATGAGCTTCCTTAAGAATCAACTGGCGTAAATGTTGTTTCTTGGGAACCACCAAGCGGTTCTCGAAGAAGACAACACCTCGCTCATCCATGGAAAAACATTTAGCATCTCCGCTAGTGAGGTTCTCCTTAATCCGGGATATGCCCTTATCATACCGCTGGGCGGTTATGATCTGATCCATAAGGTTAGGCTTCGCCACCAGGGTGGATAGGAAACCTTGAGGAACAATGTGAATATTAAGCTTACAAAATTCCTCATGGAGAAGTGGTTGACTTTGTTGTAACATCAGGTTGTTACAATAAGATTTACGACTTAGTGCATCAGCCATGACATTGGCTTTGCCCGAGGTGTAAGTTATTCCTATGTCGTAATCCGAGATCAACTCGACCCAACGTCGTTGTCTGAGATTCAAATTTGGTTGTGTGAAGATATAATTCAAACTTTGGTGATCGGTGAAGATATCACAACGATTACCGAGAAGGTAATGTCGCCAAGTTTTAAGTGCATGGACTACAGCTGCAAGCTCTAGATCATGTGTGGGATAATTTTCCTCATGTGGGTATAATTGTCGTCAAGCATAGGCAATTACCTGACGATCTTGCATGAGTATGCAACCTACTCCTTGTCGCGAGGCGTCACAATAGATAATAAAGTCCTTGGAGAAATCTGGTGGTACCAATACGGGAGCAGATGTCAGGCATCTTTTCAGTTCCTGAAAGCTGAACTCGCACTGTGGGGTCCACTCGAACTTTTTATCTTTCTTGAGGAGTTCAGTTAGAGGTTTAGCAACCTTGGAGAAATTCTCGACGAAGCGGCGGCAATAGCTCGCTAAGCCAAGGAAGCTCCGAACTTGCTTGACCGTCTTAGGTGGAGTCCAATCAAGGACGGCTTGAACTCGCTCGGGATTGACAGCAATACCCTTACCAGAGATTACATGGCCTAGATAGGTCACTTATGGCAACCAAAATTCACACTTGGAGAATTTGGCATAAAGGCGATGCTCTTGAAGTTTCGTCAATACCAGCCTTAGATGTTCGGCATGTTCCTCTTCATTCTTGGAGTAGATGAGTATGTCATCGAGGTATACTACGACGAATTTATCCAAATACTCCATGAAGACCGAGTTCATTAACTGAGAGAAGGTGGCTGGGGCATTGGTTAAACCGAAGGACATAACGGTGTACTCGTATTGGCCATAACGAGTAACAAAGGCCGTTTTGGGAATGTCCCCGTTTCTGATTTTTCATTTGATGGTAGCCCAACCTCAAATCCATCTTGGAAAAGACTGAGGATGCAGCGAGCTGGTCATACAGATCGTTGATCCTAGGAAGCAGATACTTATTCTTGATAGTGACCAAGTTGACAGGTCGGTAATCTACAACCATCCGATCCGTTCCATCCTTCTTCTTGACGAAGAGGACGGGGCAAGCCCAAGGAGAGGAACTAGGACGGATGAAACCCTTTTTCAAGTACTCATCGAGTTGGTTCTTAAGCTCGGCTAGTTCTAAGGGTGCCATCTTATAGGGTCTTCTAGAAATTGGAACGGTTCCTGGAACAAGGTCTATCACAAACTCGACATCCCTGTCAGGTGGAACACCTGGCAGTTCTTCTGGAAAGACATCCGGAAAGTCCTGGACTAACGGAATATCTTCAAAGTCTGGAAGGGGTTGGCATTTAGGGAGTAAAGATGGCGCTTGGCCACTCGAGTTAAGACATTGACTGTCTTGCCCGATGGGTGAGTAAGTTGAACGGTTCTAGTGGCACAATCAATCTTAGCGTAATGAGCTGACATCCAGTCCATACCCAAGATGATGTTTATGTCCGAGGACTTGAGAGCTATTAAGGATGCAAGGAAGACAAGTCTATCGACAAGAATTTCGTTCCCATGGCTTACTCTAGAAGTTTGCCATTTGGAACCCGGAGTTTGAATTACCATGGAAGTGGGCATGTCACAGAATGTCGTGTTATGCAATCGAGCATAGTTCTCAGATATGAATGAATGAGAAGCTCCAGTATCAAAAAGAAGAGATGCCGGATGGCAATTAACAAGGAGCATACCAAGGACGACGTTAGGATCCTCATGAGCCTCCTCGGCTGAGACATAGTTGACATGGCCACGTGCAGTGGTGACCGGCTTGGCGTAGAATGTCTTTCCCGCTGGCTTACCACGGCCAACGGACTTTCCAGACAGATTGGGGTTGTTGTTCTGGGGACACTCTCGACTATAGTGACCCGGCTCTCCACACTTAAGACATGTCACAACATTGGGGCGTGGAGCAGCATTAGCAGCAGGGCCACCATAGGGCTTGGACGGTGCAAACTGCTGGTTGGGACGAGGCAACTCAAAGGATGGCCTCGGAATGAACCTGGGTGGCAGTGCCGTGCTTGGAATCCACACCCGGCGCTTTTGAGATCCAGAGCCGGATGAAGAGCCAAAATCACGGGAGTGCTTGCATGAAGCGTCATAGTTAGACTGGCCTATCTCAGCACCGATGGCTTTATTGAACAACTTCTGAAAGGAGGTGCACTCGTGCAGACGAAGATCGCGGCGAAGCTCAGGGCTAAGTCCCTTGCGGAACCTTGCCTGCTTCTTAGCGTCGGTAGATACTTCTTCAGGAGCATATCGTGCCAGATTCCCAAATTCACGACTATATGCATCCACAGTCAGTCTTCCTTGGGTGAAATTGCAGAACTCTTCCCTCTTGCGATCTATGAGACCATCCGGGATGTGATGCTCACGGAAAGCCTCACTAAATTTAGCCCAAGTAGTGATTTGGCCGACCGGGCGCATAGCTTCAAAGTTTTCCCACCAAAGACTAGCAGGGCCTTCGAGGTGATAGGCAGCATAAGTAACCTTATCAGCTTCGGCTACGTTGGCAGAACATAGCTTGTGGGTGATGCTACAAAGCCAGTCATCCGCGTCGAGGGGCTCGATGGAATGGTTAAACTTTGGTGGGTACAACTTGATGAAGTCATTGATTGACACCAAGTCATTTCGCTGATGGCGTGCAGTGTTCTGCTCAATCCGCTCCAGCAAGCGGTTAGTCTCACGCTTGTTTCTTTCCGCCTCCAGCATCACTTCGGCCAGAGAAGGTGGGTGAGGCAGATTTTCACCCCTAACTGCACTGGCTTCCCCCTGCTCCGGGGCAGCAGGGTTGCTGTGGGTGTTGACCATCCTAGGAGAAATCAACACAACGGTTTAAATAAGGGTGGCACAAACTTAGCAAGGAAGTGCAGAATGTAATGGATAACATGGAATGCTAAATGTTCGTTGCACGACATGGTAATATAGAAACTGCCATATATATACCAACGGTCATACACACCATACATAGTTTAGTACAAGCCCAGGCTATAGTACAACTATGATGAAAGACGTTACATCTCATCGGAGGCATTCCAAGCTCCTATACATTATTTGTCTACACCTCCGGAATTGATTACACACTAAGTCATATTCCACAAGTCACACAGGACAGTGGATATACAACTATTACAATACTAGTGATACTACTACTAACTCAGACAGCTCCATAGTAGTCCTCATAGAAGTCACCTCCATAGCCTGGAAGTTCAACGTGATCATCCGGGAACAGACGGTCCTGAGGAGCTTGTGGACCAAAGGGGCTAGGATGAGGTCTTGGACCAACAAACGGTGGCCTGTGGGGACCACGGGGTGGGGTGATGCCTCCCACATCACGCCAATCCACCATGTCTGGCAGAGCAGATCTCATAGGATACAGATCCCTCGTATCCATACATCCAGCTTGCACAACAGGTGCAAGCAGAGTCAAAGTGGCCCAATGATCAGCACGGGTGTTGAAAAGCTCCAGTCTCAAGGCCTGATTCTCTCGATCCTTATCCTCGAGCATCTCGCTAGTGGTGTGAGTTAGTGAGTCCTCGCGTGCGGAGTCAGCATAGATAGCCTGGAGATACCCTTGCGCTCCCGGGAGTGAAGCTGGCATATAACGGAAGTCGTTGTTCCGAAGCAGGCCAGTTCGGACTCGCATGATGGTCATCATGGAATAGGTAGCATCCTGCACAGCCATCTCAACAGTAACCCCGAGTCCATATTAATAGTGGAGGGGCTCGGTAGATCCAAGATAAGAAGGAAATATCCTGACGGTGCAGAAATATTGGCTTTGATTAAAGTCTCGGAATTGCTCTTCGACAGTGTATTCGGGATACCAACGGTAACCCATCTCGATCATTACCCGGACTAACATAGCAGTATGACCGGGCACATCAAGGCACCGGGTCAGGCGAACCACTTGGTTTTGAGCACGAGTGGCCATCTGAAAGCACAACCACAATGCAAAGACATTAGAATTTCTAGGGAAAATTGGACAGCATATCAGCTGTAAATGCTCAGAAAAAGATTTGAGACATCCACAACAGTTTGCAACACCACTCAACAACATCATATAAAGGTTCTGATTCAATTGGCAACATACTCAAAGTGGTAGAAAATGAACTAAGGCTGGTAACCAACAATCCTGTAAGTTACTACGGATTAGTAACACGTGAACCTGACAGAAGAAGAGAGCCTAGTCCTTAACCCACGTTGAATGAGAAGAGAATGACTCAGATCAGAGAGCATAAGGTAAAGGAGTAAAAAGAGCCTTACCTTCCCTCCCACAATCAATTCCCCTACATATAACTGAAGCATTTCTAGACTCGACATCGACCAGTTTGGCTCAACGAACCTACAGGCAGTCCGGCTCTGATGCCAACGCTGTCAAGACCTCGATACCAAGTTACATCGATCTAGCCGGTAACACCTCATATCACATTGCGGCCTCACGCACGGTATCCCCACGGGTGTCGCCTTACCATGGCGCAGGACCGTTTGCGCCTTTTGGGTCACGTATATGATAGTGTTGCTAGCATCCATATGACAGAGAACCCGGGCCGACATGGCTAGTCGAGAACCCAAAGCGGCACAGACCTATGGAGACAGGCATACATGAATCACATCGAGCATGTCAGTCATCAGCGAGTGAATCCGGGCTGTAGCACTGGGCTAACAGGACTCCGGGGAACCCGGGCTGTAGCAGGCTAGGCAGGACTCCGGATGTCACCACGTGACATTTCCCCGAAGGGACAGACAAAGGAACGAAGTGAAACACATACCGGCCAGTCAAGTGTCCTGAGCAGTAGTGCTGGGCTAGCAGGACTCCGGTGAACCGGGCTGTAGCGGACTACTATGGCTCGAGGAACACTAGACTACATTTCCCCATAAGAAAGGCTGCCAAGGATAAACAACTAGATTGTTGGATCCCACACATACCAAGCATTTCAATCATACACACAATATGCTCGATATGTGTAAATACAACATGGCATCACAACAAAACTCTACAACTCAAGTACTTTATTTAAAGGCTCCAGAGAGCCATACATAACATGTTCATACAGGTAGGGGTCACATGACCCGACACTCAAGTCATACAAGCATACAAGCACATGCGGAAGCAAATAGTCTGAGTATAGACACTAGAAAGAAAGAAGGCTTCTCGAAGCCTGTTTATCTACATAGGGCCCTCCATGGCCAGGATCACCACCTGGGTGGCAAGTCACTCATCGACGTCGAGATCTACATAAAACCCATCGGAGGGGGCGGTGTTGTCGTCTGAAAACAGTAATTAAATAAACATGAGTACAAAGGTACTCAGCAAGTCTTACATCAGAACCTACTATACATGCTCATTCTCAAGAAGGTGGTGGAGTTATTGCAGCACGCCAGCTTTGACTCTTGGCTAAGCTATCCTACGGGACACCACTTAGTAAAATGGTTTTCGCACATGAGTCCACTAATCACCAACACAATACTCCACCGGGGATCGTCCCTCGTCATCCTACGAGAGAGCCATCCTCGGTACTCACAATTATCTTGAGTCTTTTAGTCGTACCATTAAATTGTCTATGAACTGTATAGGCAACCAAGTAGTCCATTAAATTGTCTATGTCCTGTCTTGGCCTAATGCAAGCTAAAACAGAAAGGAATGAACCCATTTGAATCAAAGATTCAAATGTTAGTTCATTTAACATAGCCATATTAGTGCATTATCTTATTTTGCTTAAACAACAAGGTTATCTTGTTTTGTCATGCATGAAACCATTACTCATGGATAGATTGAATTTTTCTGATCAAAATTCATAGATTGCGTCAGCACTGCGTCACTGTGACGTCAGCGAGTCAAAGGCGCCAGGGCCAGTCAAACCTGACTGGTGGGCCCTGTCTGTCAGTGTCTCAGCTAACTAACATGATTAAGTTAATACTAACTAACTGTCAGTGGGGCCTAGGCCCACATGTCAATGACCTAAACTAATTATAATTAGTTAGCACTAATCCTAAACTAATTAACAGGCCGGCCCCACCTGTCTTAGGCTCAGGGGAGAGTCAACCTGGGCCCACATGGGTCAGGCATGGTCATCTCACCGGTCAGCGGGTCAAAGCCTGCCGGCATTTAGCCGCAGGCGAGGCCAGACGTGGCGGCGTGCTGAGGGATTTGCCCACAGGGCATCATTTGCTGCGCGGAGAGTAGCTATGGGCAGCTGGTGCTCGTCCGCATCCAGCCGTGGTGACGGCTTAGCCGGGGAGTGGCTGGAGCATCGCCGGCGACGAGCTTGGCGGAGGCCGAAGCTCGCGTCAGCTCATGCGCGTGGCTGCAGTGGTCTAGGCAGCGTGGCACTTGCACCTACAACATCTACGCGATGAAGTGAGTGTGACGGGCACAAGCCTGTGACCAAAAGGTCACCGGAGCATCACCGGCGACGTGGTCAGGCGGCGGTGCGTTAGGACGGAAAAGGCACGGCGGCTATAGAGCTCTAGCGATGAAGCGGAGAGAAGGGGGAGGAGCAGTAGCTCGCTGGGAAGCCGCAGAGAAGGTCAGCATGCTCGGGGAAGGCTCGGTGCGGTCGGAACGACAACGGGGATCTCGGCGGCCCGAGGTTGAAGACGACGGCGGCGGGGATGATGCAGGGGCTCCGGTGTCGTGCGGCTTGGCTAGTCGACGTAGTCAACGAAGGAGAACCGTCCGGACACGGTGAGAGGGCGCGGGGACGGCGTTGGACGTGGCTGCGGCGAGCGGCGGCGACGGTGATGTCTCGGGCAACGTCGGGGAGGGTGAGAGAGAGGAACCAGAGGGAAGAGCGAATGTCTGCGAGGTCAGGGAGAGAGAGGGGGTCGTCCGACGTCGACAACTCGACGAGGGGAGCAGCGAGGCTGCGGGTAGCTGCGTGGCGTGCATGCTGTGCTCACCGTCGAGCAGCTGCTTGCCTGCCTGGCCATGCCAAGCAGCTCGCTGGAGCGTTGGCTGGGCTGGGCCGGCAAGTGGGCCTGCTGGGGTGGGCGCCAGGTAAGCTTTCTCTTTCTCTCTTTTCCTGTTTGTTTTCTTTTTCTATTTTTCTGTAACTTTAGGGCTTTATTAAAAATACTTAGGCACTTACTAAAATCCTGAAAATAATTGTGAGCTCTACTGGGATTATTCCTGACAGCCCTCACTTAACTCCAGAATTATTTGGGCATTTAAAGTATTTTATAGCATTTAAATGCCCAAATTCAAATACTTATGATTTAATTCAAAGAATCCAGAATGTCCTAGAAAAGAGTGCACCATTTTTGCCAGGGGTTTTAACCCAATCCAGAAATGATGAACATTTTGTGAAGGGCATTTTGGGTTCATTGAAAATAATTTTAGTAAACCCTAGTTGTTTCCAGGGGGTTGCTATGGTTTCTGTCATCCCCATTTCAAGTTTCTGTAAAAGTAGACATGATGCAACACTCTAATGCATGAACTAGCTAGGGTGTGACAATCCCGAAGTATGGATCGAGGATTTCCTCCTCCACATCCACATGGCCCGTGGTGATGACTTACATGCCATCAAATACCTCCCACTAAAGCTCAAGGGACCAGCGCGGCATTGGCTTAACAGCTTGCTAGCCGAGTCCATCAGCTGTTGGGCAGATCTGGAAGCCGCATTCCTAGACAACTTTCAGGGAACTTATGTGCGGCCACCAGACGCCGATGACTTGAGCCACATAATTCAGTAGCCAGAAGAATCGGCCAGGCAATTCTGGACTCGGTTCCTAACAAAGAAAAATCAAATTGTCGACTGTCCGGATGCAGAGGCCCTAGCGGCTTTCAAACACAACATCCACGACGAATGGCTAGCCCGGCACCTTGGTCAGGAAAAGCCGAAATCCATTGCAGCCCTCATGACACTCATGACCCGCTTTTGTGCGGGAGAAGACAGCTGGCTGGCTTGCAGTAATAACATATCAAAGAACCATGGTACTTCGGATACCAAGGACGGCCATAGCAGGTCACGTCACAACAAACATAAGCGCCGCATTAACAGCGATAATACAGAGGATACGACAGTCAATACCGGATTCAAAGGCTCTAAACCCGGGCAGTGGAAAAAGCCATTCAAACAAATTATGCCGGGTCCGTCCATCTTGGACCGTATACTTGATCGCTCGTGTCAAATACACGGCACCCCAGAAAAGCCAGCCAATCACACCAACAGGGATTGTTGGGTGTTCAAGCAGGCCGGCAAGTTACTTGCCAAAAACAACGACAAGGGGCCACATAGCGATGACGAGGAGGAACCCTGGCAGCCACACACCGAAGGACAGAAGAGGTTTCCCCCACAAGTGCGGACAGTGAACATGATATACACAACCCACATCCCCAAGAGGGAGCGGAAGCGTGGGCTCAGGGACGTATATGCGTTGGAGCCAGTCGCCCCAATGTTCAACCCATGATCCCCCTATCCGATCACTTTCGATCGCAGGGACCATCCCACTAGTATCCGTCATGGCGGATTCGCCGCACTGGTTCTGGACCCAATCATTGACCGCATTTGCGAGATTCGATGCGGTACCGCATTATGCATACCTCACGCTCAAGATGCCAGGACCTCACGGGGTTATTACAGTCAATGGAAACATAGAGCGCTCTCTCCGAACAGAGCAGCACACTGCGGCCCTCGCAGCAAAAGCGCAAAATAGCCTCTCAAGCCAATCTACCAGTTCGGCGTTTCAAGGCCCGGACACCTTCAAGCGCGCTCGAAGCAATCGGCAAATAGACCGCATGGCGCGATCTGAGCTCGCGTAGAAATGCGGCCCCCACCCTAGTCCCAGCCAAACGGCAAAGCTCGTGCCACGCGTACATAATTACGCATTAAAAATACCATGGGCACAGGTGGGGAGGGGGGCACACTGTGGCACGCCCCAAGACGCGGCTTAAACCACACTAGGGGCTTCCCGTTTGGTTATTTTTCTCTTTTTCAGGACCTTAATCTCTGGAAACCCTGTCCGGCAGCACTATTGCCGAACACACGATGCAACAACCAGGGAGGCAGATAGCTACGTCACACCACGGAATTCCCAGGTGGATTACAATAACGAGCGAAATATTTGATTTAATACTATTCCCGAGCTTGCCCTTGGAAGGGACATAGTCCCACTCTTTGCTTATCGCACTATCTGTATCATTCTTCTTTAATGCACCTTTTTGAATAAACAATGCATAACATCACGACTATTATTGCATTCTTTTTATATATATATGTGTTCATTAACGACGCCTTGCAACCATACACTTTGGTACGACCAATACACCAGGGGCTTACATACCCCACAATATGGTGTGAAAAGTCCGAACACTTTCACAAGTGCGGCACCCCGAGCTTATAGCATTATATGCATCAGCTCCGAATCATGTCTTTGGTCAAATGTTGGGTTTTCTCGTCTCCTATGTTTTGGTACCTTACCTTCCGCTCTATCGGCTAAGGTAGCGCTAGGAGAACTACTACGATTGTGCCCCGGTTCTGCCGGGCTTAGCACCTCAGTAGAGAAAGCTAAAACTAACTGTCATGATAAGGCGAGAGATTGGTCGCTGTTTGGCGAGGTTTTCGAGTCCCTAAAGACTTATGCCACTTAGGTCAAGGGGCCGGCCATGTCCGGCTTAAAGGCGTGTATCGCGCCCCGAATTCGGCCTTCCGAATACCAGGGGCTTCGCTGAAATTTAAAATTATAGAATTCTATGGCTAAGTGAGAGTGATAAAGCATTATTAGTCCGGTTGCCTTGTTCGTTGAGCTGAGCACCTCCCTCGAAGGACCCAAACATGGGATCAAGAGTGCTTAGGTTTATCCCCAACACCCCAGCACTCGCGGCATGGGGGCAGAAGCTGAGGACTAGCCATCTCTCAGATTAGATAAACGGCCAAACAGAAGGTAATATTTTAAATTCACACAAAGCATTGCATAGCGCATATGAAACAAGTTTTCATCATACAGGATCACACGAGCAAGTTTACTCAAATATTACATCCTTTGAACATTCGTTCGCCACAAGACGGGCACCCTTCAGGACACCCTCATAATAAATTTCGGGGGTGCGATGCTCTTTGCCCTGCGGCGGCCCTTCCTTGATCAGCTTCACGTCGTCTAGCTTGGCCCACTGCACCTTCACATGGGCGAAAGCCCGGCGTGCAACTTCGATGCAGACGGACCACTTGACGACCTCCAGCCGTGGGCAAGCATCCACAAGCCGCCACACGAGGCCTAAGTAGCTGTTTGGAAGGGCGTCGCCAGGCCATAGCCGGACTATAAATCCCTTCATGGCCTGTTCGGCCACCTTGTGTAGCTCGACCAGTTGCTTTAGCTGGTCGCTCAGAGGCATCGGGTGTTCGGTCCCAGTATACTGAGACCAGAACAGCTTCTCCGTTGAGCTTCCCTCCTCGGCCTGGTAAAACTGTGCGGCATCCAACACGCTGCGGGGCAAATCTGCGAATGCTCCTAGAGAGCTCCGAATTCGGGTAAGTAATCGGTAATTTACTTTTACATGCTTGCTCTGCATATAGAATGCCTTACCCGCTGCTATCTTCTTCATTGCGTCGATCTCCTGGAGGGCCTTTTCGGCTTCGTCCTTGGCACTTTTCACGCTCTCGAGGGCCGCGGCAAGCTCAGACTCTCGCGTCTTCGAGTCAAGCACCAACGCCTCGTGCTTCGTCACGAGAGCCTGGAGCTCTTGCTGCACCTCGCCCACCCGAGCCTCTTGCTTTTCTCGCTCGGTGCGCTCCTTGGCCGCTTTATCTTCGGCCTTCGTTAGCGCTTGCTTCAGGGTCGCCACCTCGGTCGTGGCCCTGGCAGATATACGATGATCCTGTCATTTTGCAATCGCGTTTATATATATATATCTATCTATATATATACATATCTATAGATAGGGTATTACTTACCATTGTTCTCCTCAAACTGCCTCTTGGCAAGGCCGAGCTCTTTCTTGGACCCCTCGAGGTCCTGCTTCAGTACGGCAACCTCCACAGTCAGTGTGGCGGACGCCAGCAGCGAGGCCTGCATACGCATATTGACATACTTATATTAGACTCGTGCGATATTATTTGATCATCTGTTCGGGTTTTCTTTGTGAACAACGAACAAAGCATCAGGGGCTACTGTCTATGCGGTAATATTTTTCCTATATTTTGAAACACTTACCTCAAAGCCTATTAGAAGGCTGGCACAGGCTTCAGTCAATCGGCTCTTGGCGGACTGAACCTTCTGGACCACCGCACTCATAATAGTACGGTGCTCCTCGTCGATGGAAGCGCCGCGAAGTGCTTCCAGCAGATTGTTCGGCACCTCTGGATGGACAGAGGTCACCTGCACAGGCGCCTTGTCCCTCTTAGAAGGAGGCCGCCTGCCCGAGCCCGGAACCACTGGAGGTTCCGACGCGGTGTTCGGCTGAGGGCCGAACTCGGAGCTCTCAGGGGCCTTGTCCCCTCGGCTCCCGGTGTCCGGCAGGCCGCCTTGAGGCGCCTCCGGGACTGTCTCCCCTCGACCCGGTGCCTTGTGAGACAGCACCTCGGCGTCCTCCGCAGGAGAGGGGGAGGTGGCGGTCGGAACTGGCTCGCTATCCATGTCCGACGAGCCCATGGAGCCGGCCAATGATACATCGATACGGGCTCGGGGCGGCCTGCATAATCATATTTTGGCATTAGGTAAAGTAGTGCGGCAAAGGAATACTATGACTTACTCTGGTATCTGAATACTTACGACTTCCCTAGGGGCTTGGCCCTGGGCAACCACTCGTCTTCGTCTTCATCGGCGGCGGTGGAGCTGTCCGGAAGGAGAGTCCTTCCCTTCTTGGACCCTTCGGCCCCCCAGTTCGGACGACCTTCCTTTTCTTGTCTCCCCCGCCTGGAGGGGGAGCATCTCCATCTTCCTGCTCGTCTTCGTGGGAGGAGTGTGCTGCAGAGTTATCGGACGATGAGTCCGATAACACCTGGCGCCGGGAACTCTTTCGGGTTCCCTTGGCCTTCTTGGTCTTCTCCGGCACCTTGTAAGGAGCCGGAGTCAGCATCTCCGTCAGGAGAGCGCCCGCAGTGTCTTCGGGCAGAGGGGCCGGATAGTTAATCTGCCCTGACGTCTCCACCCAGTCCTGTCAAAGCTATGGAGATTAGACCCCGCACATGATTAAGCCAGGGGAAATAAATGTCCTACGGGATGTATTGAACTCACCGAACGCGCTAGGCGCTTTGCGCTTAGTTCGCGGTCCTCGGCGAGAGAAGGAGGGACCTCGGCGCCCTTGAGCAGCACCTTCCAGACGTCCTTGTGCGTTGTATCAAAGAGCTCGCTCAGAGTCTGGTGTTGGGCTGGGTCGAACTCCCACAAGTTAAAATCCCGTTGTTGACACGGGAGGATCCAGCGGATGAGCATAACCTGGACTATGTTGACAAGCTTGAGCTTCTTGCTTGCCATACTCCGGATACATTTCTGGAGTCCATCCAGCTCCACCGATGGACCCCACGACAAGCCCTTCTCTTTCCAAGAAGTGAGCCATGTAGGGAATCCGGATCGAAACTCGGGGGCTGCTGCCCATTTGGCGTCGTGTGGCTTGGTGATGTAGAACCACGCCGATTGCCATCCCTTTATTGTCTCCATGAAGGAGCCTTCAAGCCATATAACGTTGGGCATCTTGCCCACCATGGCTCCGCCGTATTCTGCTTGTTGGTCTCGTACCACCTTTGGCTTGATATTGAAGGTCTTTAACCATAGGCCAAAGTGGGGCCGGATGCGGAGGAAAGCCTCACACACGATGATGAACGCCGAAATGTTGAGGACGAATTTCGGGGCTAGATCATGAAAGTCCATCCTGTAGTAGAACATGAGAACACGGACGAATGGATGGAGGGGAAACCCTAGTCCGCGGAGGAAGTGGTGGAGGAAAACTACCCTCTCGTGAGATTCCGGGGTAGGGATGACCTGCCCCGCAGCGGGCAGCCGATGCGCGATATTCGCGGCTAAGTATCCGGCTCCGCGCAGGTTCTTGATGTCTCCCTCCGTGACAGAGGAGACCATCCACCTGCCTCCTGCTCCAGACATGGTTGAAGAAGGCATGGATGAAAAGGTAAATCCTTATCCCTTTATATGGGCGGATGAAACTAAGCGTCCCCACTAGCCTGGTAAAACTCGCTTATCCCCCAAAGCGCCGTAATCGATGGCGCGGTTGGGTTACCCACGCCCGTATTGATGAGAATCCCGTGATAGGGGGACACGATCTCTGCTTTGACAAGATGTGTCAAAAAACGGCCTCGTGTTATGTGCGGGGCTAGTTAAAGGAAAAGGTTCGAATAATCACCGGGCCATGGCATAATGTCGTGTTGCCAAAACAAGTCAGCAAATTAGATTTGTGAAAATATTATTCTCTCTACGGTGGTATGTGGGACTTATTTTGTAGGGTCTGACACTATACTTGTATTCAAATTCTTCTGTGATGTATTCGGAGAAGGAACCCGCCTTGCAATGCCGAAAACAATACTGCACGCAGGACTCATCGTCATTGAAGCCTGGTTCAGGGGCTACTGAGGGAGTCCTGGATTAGGGGGTCTCCGGACAGCCGGATTATATCCTTTGGCCGGACTGTTGGACTATGAAGATACAAGATTGAAGACTTTGTCTCGTGTCCGGATGGGACTCTACCTGGCGTGGAAGGCAAGCTAGGCAATACAGATATGTATATCTCCTCCTTTGTAACCGACCTTGTGTAACCCTAGCCTTCTCCGGTGTCTATATAAACCGGAGGGTTTTAGTCCGTAGAACAACATACAATCATACCATAGGCTAGCTTCTAGGGTTTAGCCTCTCCGATCTCGTGGTAGATCTACTATTGTATTACCCATATCATCAATATTAATCAAGCAGGACATAGGGTTTTACCTCCATCAAGGGGGCCCGAACCTGGGTAAAACATTGTGTCCCCTGCCTCATGTTACCATCCGCCTTAGACGCACAGTTTGGGACCCCCTACCCGAGATCCTCCGGTTTTGACACCGACATGCGTCATCTACCTTAGTGGGATCTATGATAGAGACGAAAGAAAAGTGCCCACAAATGTTAGACAAATGTGAAGCTTTACAGCATGTGAGAGGACCTGGTGCTTTGATGTCGTTGATGATTCTCTCAATCTGCACATCATTAGCAACGCGGGGATGAGCAGATTGACGACGAGGAATTTTCTCAGCATTTTCTTCAGAGCCATTTTCTTCAGGTGCACCAACATGATGTTCTTCATGTTCTGGAATGACTTCTTCAACAGATTCTTCGGTAGGAATGACATCCTGAGTAGCCTTGAACTTAATGAATTCCTCGGGTGGTATTTCATCTAGCACAGGAGGTAGGTGCTCTCTTTGCGAGCCATTAGTTTCATCGAACCACACATCTACAGTTTCAACAACCTTGTGGTGATAGGTCTTGAAGACTCTGTAGGTGTGCGAGTCCTTTCCATAACTGTAGGCGTTCTGGGAACGGGGGTCCCCAGACTTGCCTGCATGCGGCCTGCGACGTGGCTCAAGTGGGGGCCCAGCGCGGCCCATCTTCATCAGCTCAAGCTCAAGACCCTCGCGGGGAGGACGACAGGAAGCTTCCTTAGAGGCAGCCTCATCAGGCAGGCTCGCGAGGAGGCAGAGAGATCAAGGCAGGGGTACCTCGTGAGGAACCCGTGACGCAAGCCATGACGATCGAGACCAGGCGGGCGCTAGGCGGGCGCCGGCCTGCGCAGTGTCCTTGTTTCCCCTTTGGTGCAAAGGGGGCTAGCACAGGCCAAGGCATCAGGCAAAGGTTGCCATTCCGGTGCAACGACACCAAGACCCATAGAGCGGCAGGACGAAGGTCACCGTGGAGACCAAGACAGCGTCATCACCAGTGCTTTTGGCAGCCGAAGACCGCCTTTGGTCAGGATAACTTGTACCAGATGTTCCCCTTCAAAATGGCCAATTGTTGGCTCCCTTCCCGCTCATTATTTGGGGAGAGGCCCAGGGCCTCTATAAATAGAGCTAGCCACCACGGAGGAGGGACACCCAGAAAGCTGGTAGAACCCTAGCAGAAGAGAGAGGGAGAGGCGACTGAACTCACCCTAGCAGTTCATCGCACCAGCTCAAGAACAGCTCTCGCGAGGATGTTCTTCCTTCGTACTGATCCTCATCAGCCCCTGAGGCAATCCACCACACCACACATTGGAGTAGGGTATTACACCACAACGGTGGCCCGAACCAGTATAAACCTTGTGTCCCTTGTGTTGTTCGTTGTTTCCAGCTCAAATCACGTGAGAAGATTGGGCGTAGATCGGTAAGGGAGAGATCTCCGCATGCACCCCAGTGTTCGAACCTCAACGGTCTGCCGGAACCCAAAATGCGACATTTGGCGCGCCAGGTAGGGGGTGCGCCGGAGTCCTCCCTTCTGACGACCCGCTCTCCCCCGACATCGCATCCCGCCCTCATGGCGGACAACGCACCGCCCGCTCCAGCAACGGATGCCGACAATGGGGCCAGGGGGCTCTGGGCCTTGGACCCCGCCTTGCGACAGGTGCAGTGGCTTCGTAAGTTCGGGCCTGAGATGCCGCCGCGCTACGACGGCGCGACGGACCCGATGATTTTCCTCCTGGCGTACGAGGAGGTCGTCCTCGGAGCCGGGGGTGACGATCGGGTGATGGCCAACTAGTGACCCATGGCCCTCACCGGCATCCCGCACGCGTGGCTCCTGCACCTGCCGACGGCCTCTGTCACCTCCTGGGAGGAGCTGTGCGACCTCTTCCTCGCTGGTTTCGCCGTAGTAGCGCCGCCCGTTGTTGCAGCTCTCCTGGGTGGCTTCCAGGCACCACCCTCGAGTCATCACCTCAAGTCGTTCGCCCGCCGGATCAGCACTGCCTCCAAGCGCCGAGAAGCCCCCCCCTGGGCTGGGCGGCGCCCGAGGCCGATCTAACCTTCGACTCGGAGGACCATCCCTTCAACCCCATTGGTTCGGGCGCACTCCTGATGCTGCGCACCCCCACCATCTGCCAGGTGGCCGTCACCAGGACCCACATCGACAGTGGTGCCGGCCTCAACGTGCTCTCGGTGGTGGCCTTTGGCCTCCTCCAAGTGCCGCTGGAGCGGCTCCAACCCAGCAGGCCTTTCTCGGGCGTCTGAGCCGGTTCCACCGCCTCCTTGGGACAGATCCGCCTCCTAGTGACCTTCGGCACCTGCGACAACTTCCGCACGGACCTGATCGACTTCGACATCGCCCCCATCGGCCTCCCCTACAACGCCATCCTCGGCTATCCGGCCTTGGCTCGGTTCATGGCAGCAACTCACCCGGCGTACAACCTCATGAAGATGCCCGGGAGCAGCGGCGTCCTCACCGTATCAGGAGACACAAGGGATGCGCTGCAGGTGCTCCGGCTTGTTTTCAGGGCGGCCGCGGTGGCGCAGCCCACTAGCACCGACGCCCTTGAGCCCAAGGGGGCTGCGCCGGCTAAAAAGAAGCAGCTATTCACCCAAGACAAGCCGGAAACCAAGCATGTACCAGTCGACGAGGACGGGTCCACTGGCGCCACCTTCACCATAGGGGCCAACCTCGAGCCCGAGCAGGAGAAGGCACTGATCAGGTTCCTACGCGCAAACAAGAAGGTGTTCGCGTGGGAACCAGATCAGTTAGCGGGGGTCCCAAGGGAAGTGATTGAGCATCACCTCAACGTGTGCCCCAATGTGCGCCCAGTGAAGCAGAAGGCAAGGCAGCAGTCTACTGAGAAACAGGCTTTCATCGTTCAAGAGACCCGGAAACTAGAGGCAGCAGGGGTTATTCGCGAGGTCCTCTACCCTGATTGGCTGGACAATCCGGTCATTGTTCCTAAGAAGGGAGGAAAAGAGCGCATGTGTGTCGACTTCACCAACCTCAACAAGGCCTGCCCGCAGGATCCATTTCTGCTCCCCTGCGTCGTCCAGATAGTCGACTCCACCATAGAGTGTGACCTATTGTGCTTCCTGGATGCCTTCTCAGGCTATCCCCAGATCAAGATGGCGGTAGAAGACGGCTTTCCTGACCCCGTGTGGAGTGTACTGCTATACGTGCATGCCGTTTGGGCTGCGCAACACAGGCGCGACCTTTCAGCGGCTGATGCACATCGCCTTAGGCCGGCATCTCGGGAGGAACGCTGAAGCTTACGTCGATGACATTGTGGTGAAGTCTCGTGAGGCAAGAACCCTGATACAGGACCTGAAGAAACCTTTGCAAGCCTCAACGAAGTGGGCCTACAGCTCAACCCGGAGAAGTGCATATTTGGAGTCCCCTTGGGCAAGCTCCTGGGTTTCCTCGTATCCCACAGGGGCATCGAGGCCAACCCGGAGAAGGTCAAGGCAGTCAAAGAGATGAGCCTGCTGAGGACCCTCAGAGAAATGCAGAAGCTCACCGGGCGTGTGACTGCGCTGGCACGCTTCATCTCCAAGCTGGGGGAACGAGCACTGCCCTTCTTCAAGCTGATGAAGAAAAAGGGCCCCTTCGAATGGACTGAAGTGGCCGACAAGGCATTCCAAGACCTCAAGAGGTACCTTACCAGTTCGCCAGTGATGGTAGCTCCGCGTCCTCGGGAGCCCCTGGTGCTCTACCTTGGGGCCACCTCCTACTCCGCCAGCGCGGCCCTGGTGGCGGGCAGGGAGGAGCGTTGTGCCAAGGCTGCATCGACCGTCCGAACTGAAGCAAAGCAGAGCCACGAGGGCCTCGCGAAGGCCGCAACCACAGCCGGAAAGGAACAGCCGCAGCAGGAGAACGCACCCGGAGCAGGAGAGGCCTCTTCAGGTGACCAAGCACTGGGAGCTCCATCGTCCCAAGAGACGCCTCGACCTCTGGAGGACGCAAGCTGCGCCAACACCCTCAACCTCGTCAAGCATCCCGTGTACTTCGTCAGTACGGTGCTACGGGACTCAAGGGCACGGTATCCCATGCCTCAAAAACTCCTCCTCTTGCTACTAGTGGCCTCGCGCAAGCTGCGCCACTACTTCCAAGGGCATCCCATCAAAGTCGTCTTAGCATACCCCTTGGAAAGAGTGCTCAGGAGCCCCAACTTAGCTGGAAGGGTCGTTGAATGGAAAATTGAGCTACAGGCATTTCAGCTAGAATTCAGCACGACCAGAGTTATCAAGGGAGCCGCACTTGCAGATTTCGTGGCAGAATGGGCAGAAGCGCCGGGTCTCGAGGCAGGCGAAGACCGATCACTTTCCCCGGGAAGTGAAGCACCGGACGGCTAGGTCATGTACTTCGATGGGGCGTTCTCCCGACACGGTGCAGGAGCTGGCGCAGTGCTTGTGTCCCCTACCCAGGACAGACTCTATTACGCCTTACAACTCTGCTTCCAACATGGAGAAAAGGTCTCCAACAACATAGCAGAGTACGAAGGCCTAATAGCAGGCATGAAGGCTGCAATTGCCTTAGGGGTAAAGCACCTCGTCATCAAGGGAGATTCGTAGCTCCTCGTCAACTTCTCCAACAAGATATACGAGCCAAAGGACGAGCACATGGAAGCCTACCTCGCTGAGGTTTACAAGATGGAGAAATAGTTCTGGGGGTTGGAGTTGTAGCATGTGCCTCGCGGCACCAATCAGGAGGCCGATGACATTGCTAAGAGGGCGTCCAGGCGGCTGCCTCGGGAGTCTGGCGTCTTCGAGGAGCGGCTCTTCAAACCCTCGGCGGTACCGCCACTATCAAGCATGACGCAACCAAGGGAGGAGCTCCCTCAGCCACCTGCCTGAGGAGCCCCGGTCTGCGGCCCAGCCTCAGGGGCACGCCTGCTCTTGGCGTTAGAGCCACAGGAAGGGTGTTGGATCCTGGAGCTCAAGAACTACCTAATGCAAGGGACACTGCGGGAGAATGAGGAGGAAGCGGAGCGTGTTGCACGGCAGGCCACGACTTATTGCATTAGGGATGGAGAGCTCTACAGGAAGCGACCGAATGACATGTCCCTACACTGCATCTCCCAAGAGCAAGGGAAGGAGCTACTGGCGGATATACACAGCAGAGACTGCAGGCACCACTCGTCGTCGCGGACCCTCGTCAGCAAGGCGTTCCGCAGTGGATTCTACTGGCCCACGGCGCTCAACGACGCTGTTGAGCTTGTGAAGGCTTGCGAGGCCTGCCAGTTTCACGCTAAGTAAATCCATCAGCCTGCGGGGGGTCTACAGACTATACCCCTCTCATGGTCGTTCGCAGTTTGGGGGCTGGACATTCTGGCCCCGTTTCCTCGGGCGCTAGGGGGCTATCGCTACCTCTACATCGCCGTGGACAAATTCACCAAGTGGGCTGAGGTGGAAGCCGTCCGCACAATCCCGGCAGGCTCTGCGGTCAAATTCATCAAGGGCTTCGTGAGCCGATTTGGGGTGCCCAACCACATCATCACCGACAACGGTTCGCAATTCACCAGTAATCTCTTCAAAATGTAGTGTGCTAACCTTGGAACGCAGATATGCTACGCTTCGGTGGCACACCCCCGGAGCAACGGCCAGGCCGAGCGGGCCAACGCGGAGGTCCTGAGGGGCCTCAAAGCCAGGACCTTCAAGAAGAAGCTGGAGGCCTGCGGTAGGGGCTGGTATGTCGAGCTCCAGTCCGTGTTGTGGTCAATCCGCACAACTATGACCAAGCCGACTGGCGAGACCCCGTTCTTCCTCGTCTATGGAGCAGAGGCTATCCTCCCACATGAGGTCAGGCGTTGCTCCGCACGGGTCCTGGCGTTCGACGAGACGCAGCAGGACGCCATGCGGGGGACGGATCTTGTGCTGGGGGAGGAACGCCATCGAGAAGCCGCGCTGCGAGAGGCAAGGTGTCAACAGGTGCTGCAATGATACCACTGCCGCAACATCCGCCCCAGAACTCTTGAGGTAGGGGATCTCGTGCTCAGACAGGTTCTCTCCAGGGAGGGGCTGCACAAGCTCTCTCCCATGTGGGAGGGCCCGTTCATGGTTGTTCAT
This sequence comes from Triticum dicoccoides, assembly GCF_002162155.2. Lineage (NCBI taxonomy): Eukaryota > Viridiplantae > Streptophyta > Magnoliopsida > Poales > Poaceae > Triticum > Triticum dicoccoides. Next base: position 210,659,962 of record NC_041384.1, on the reverse strand, counting down.
GTCTCCAGGCCTGGCTCCGCGCGCTTGGAGACCATGGAGGGGGTACCCATCCAGAACACGTGGAACATTCAACATCTCCGGAGGTTCTATCCCTGGGCGAGGCCTAGCGCCTAGGAAAGGCCCGGTGCTTGTGAAGAAGGAAAATGCCTGTGAAGCCACTGCATTTTAGAAAAGGCCCGGTGCCTGTGAAAAAGGCGAATGCCTGTGAAGCTGCTGCGTTTTGGAAAAGGCCCGGTGCCTGTGAAGAAGGCGAATGCCTGTGAAGCTGCATTTTGGAAAAGGCCCGGTGCCTGTGAAGAAGGCGAATGCCTGTGAAGCTGCGTTTTGGGAAAGGCCCGGTGCGTGTGAAGAAGGCAAATGCCTGTGAAGCTGCCGCATTTCGAGAAAGGCCCGGTGCCTGTGAAGAAGGCCAATGCCTGTGAAGCTCGCCGCACATGACACTCTCACGTAATAATGAGTGGGGCTGTACACGCCCCGGAGTCTCCGGAGTGACACCCTCGGGCCTCGAGGGCTCCCGCCCACGCCCAGTGGCAGCACTTAGCTCCGCGCTGGTGAGAAGACGTCGAAGACTAGAATAGGTGTCGGACGTGGCTTTCCCATTTGCTTTCTGCAGTTGGCTTGTTTATTCCCGTTTGAAGTTTTATTGGAGTTGCTGACGTTCCTGGCTTGTGACTCTTTATCTTTCGCCCTCGCTTGCCTCATTTTCTCTCGCACAAGTCTCGCGAGGGAGGTTCGCGGGCGCCCGCGCGAGTGTTTTCTGCCCCGATCGTTTGGAGTTTTCCTATTCGAGTCCTCTGCGGGAGCACCCCTCCCAGTCCGTGCCCCATGTGCATCGCGACACGAGCGTAGGACCTGGGCTGATCGCCCCCACAACTAAGACCGTAAGTTACCCCTCCTACTGATCCTTGCAGGGCATGAAGCGCATGAGGAGGCCACGGCCTCGGGAGGCGAGGACCGCGCCAAGCCCCACCGAGCTAAAATAGTTCCCGCACATGGGTGCGCGGCACAAAAACACGGTGCAGAAATAGCGGAAACAACGTGATGGTTAAACAGCAGCAGTTCTAATACGCCCCCGCGGGGCCCTACATTACTTTCTATTTTTGCGCAAGATAAGAAAGAAAACAAAACGAGCGCGATTCGTCCTGCGCCAACCCACAGCGAAGGCTCGAGCTGCTCCTGGGGCTAAGGCGGATCCCTCCTCTCGCTTCACCGGGGCGTGACGGCGGGCTAACCCGCTACCTTCACCCAGGCGGGCGCGACGGCGAGGAGGCTAGTCATGGCCCCCGCTGGAGGAGCTGCTTCCTGAGAGGGGGTCACCGAAGCTCAGCGAACCCCGAGCACCGCCGCCTGTACGCCAGTCGCCATCTTCATCCTGGTCAGTGCCGGGGCTGGGCAGGCGGCCGCGGTCGTCGTCTTCAGGGCAGCACCCGGCACGGCAACCGTCTTCCCCGAATACCCTCACGTAGAGGGTAGCGTCGCCATCAAACTTGAAGTACAGGGTGCACCAACGGCTCAGGCCCCGCGCATGGGCAAACGTTTGCCAGCCGCGTGTCAGAGCTCCCTTCCCAGAAACGGAGACCTCCAGTGACGCCTAGGATGCCCTGCTACAGCATCCGTCTGCCTGGAGCCAGAAGCCGCACCGGGCGCTGGTCGGCAGTTCATCTACGAAGAAACGGGGGAGCTGGAGCCTGGTGCTGGATGGGTCCGCCGACCACACGACGAACTCTGGCAGCACCTCCGCAGAGCGAAAGCATGGCCTAGGGGGGCGCACACCCACGGCGTGCCCCCCGTCGGCAACCATGCGCTCACCACCGCGCCGAGAACCGCCTCCATGGCCGCGGGAGGCCACCACGGGGACCGTGGTATACTTCCGAGGGCAGCCTCGGCCATGCTTGGCCGGGGGGGAGTCAGGCCTAGCCTGATGGGCCTTTCCTTTCTCCGCGGCCGAGAGTCTCTTTGGAGCCATGGGGGCAGCGAGTGATCGAGAAGAAGGAAAGGAGCAGCAAGAAGGGACGGGCCGAAGGGGCTTGCCCAGCCCCGTACTTATAGCCGGAGGAGGCCAACCGCTATGCACCATGATCGCAGGTAATCATGACCGGTTTCTCTGCATTCAGGGACTTATCAAGTCGTGCGGTCGCCGAGGCATCATGGGGAAGCGCAGTCGCCCACGTCTAATCAATCGCCACGCAGCGCCCAAAGCCGCAGGCTTTTAGGGCCCGCGACGCTTCGCGCTTGCCCCTTCGCTTTCCTGCTAGGCCAAGCCTGAGCGCGCCTTGGGCCTGGGGTCTACTATCGGCGTTCTAGGAACGTGGGTCCCCAGACTTGCCTGCCTGCGGCCTGTGGCGTGGATCAAGTGGGGGCCCAGTGCGGCCCATCTTCATTAGCTCAAGCTCAAGACCCTTGCGGGGCGGACGATAGGAAGCTTCCTTAGAGGCAGCCTCATCAGGCAGGCTCGCGAGGAGGCGGAGAGATCAAGGCAGGGGTACCTCGCAAGGAACCCGTGACGCAAGCCATGACGATCGAGACCAGGTGGGCGCCGGCCTGCGCAGTGTCCTTGTTTCCCCTTTGGTGCAAAGGGGGCAAGCACAGGCCAAGGCATCAGGCAAAGGTTGCCATTCCGGTGCCATGAGACCAAGACCAGCAGAGCGGCAGGACGAAGGTCACCGTGGAGCCCAAGACGGCGTCATCAGCAGTGCTTTTTGCAGCCGAAGCCCGCCTTTGGTCAGGATAACTTGTACTATATGTTCCCCTTAAAAATGGCCAATTGGTGGCGCCCTTCCCGTTCATTATTTGGGGAGAGGCCCAGGGCCTCTATAAATAGAGCTAGCCACCACGGAGGAGGGACACCCAGAAAGCTGGTAGAACCCTAGCAGAGAGAGAGAGAGGGAGAGGCGACTGAACTCACCCTAGCAGTTCATCGCACCAGCTCAAGAACACCTCTCGCGAGGTTGTTCTTCCTTTGTACTGATCCTCATCAGCCCTTGAGGCAATCCACCACACCACACACTGGAGTAGGGTATTACACCACAACAGTGGCCCGAACCAGTATAAACCTTGTGTCCCTTGTGTTATTCATTGTTTCCAGCTAAAATCACGCGAGGAGATTGGGCGTAGATCGGTAAGGGAGAGATCTCCGCGCGCACCCCAGTGTTCGAACCTCAAGGGTCTGTCGGAACCCGAAATCCGACAATAACTAAGTATAGAACCTTCATGTGCTTTTGGTGCGAATTTAGAATTGTGATGAGGATATCTAATCTAACATTTAGCACCGAAGACTTTGAAATAACTCACATTGGGTTTCTTGTCAGTGAGGAGTTCATATGAAGAATTTGTGAAGATATACTCTATTGAGGATGTGGCACGCAGTATCAATTGCCTCAGGCCAGAAGCGAGGAGGCGTCTTGTACTCATCAAGCATAGTGCAGCCATCTCAACAAGAGTCTTGTTCTTGCGCTCCACGACGCCATTCTGCTAAGGAGTATAAGGAGCAGATAACTCATGAGTAATACCACGTTCATCAAGATAATCATCAAGACTAGTATTCTTTAACTCAGTTCCATTGTCACTTCTGATGTGCTTGATCTTTACACCAAAGTTGGTTGAAGCCCTCGAGGAAAATCGTTTGAAGACTTCCTGCACTTCAGTTTTATAAGTGATGATATGCACCCATGTATAATGAGAATAGTCATCAACAACGACAAAACCATATAAAGATGTAGCATTAGTAAATGTGGCATAATCAGTAGGGCCAAAGACATCCATGTGAAGCAATTCAAATGGATGATTGGTAGTCATGATGGTCTTTGAGGGATGCTTGGCCTTGGTCATCTTTCCAGCTTCACAAGCTCGACACGGATGGTCCTTGAGGAATTTGACACCCTCGATGCCAATGACATGCTTCTTCTTTGCGAGCATGTGCAAGTTCCTCATGCCAGCGTGACCAAGTCGTCGATGCCATAGCCACTTCTGAAGCTTTTGCATGTAGACATGTAGCATGTTGTGGTCCTGTAGAGAAATCAACAATATACAAATCTCCTCTCCTAAAGCCTTCGAAGACTTTGGAATTGTTAGCTTCCATGGTCACAACACAATGATACTTGACAAAGACAACAACCATATCAAGATCACAAAGCATTGAGATAGACATGAGGTTGAACCCTAAGGACTCGGCAAGCATGACTTTGTCCATGTGTCAATCCTTTGAGATTGCAACCCTACTTAGACCCAATGTCTTCCTTTTGCCTTTGTCACTGTATGTGATATGCTTCAGATGCGATGGAGATAAAGCAGTGTCCATCAATAAGTTCCTGTCACCAGTCATGTGATTTGTACATCCACTGTCGAGGACCCACTCAGTGGCTTTGGGTTGATCATCCTGCAGATGAATTAGTGCATCTTACGAACTCATATACTTCATCAGTGAAGAATATGACATCAATTTCATTAGATCAGATTCATCAAGCGATAGAACAGGTAAAGCAGTATGAGGACGTGAGAAATGAAAACACATTTCTTCATGATTAGCTTGCGTCCTTTCAAGTATATTCAGGTCTCCAGCAAATTCTTCGCACATTTAAGTTTGTCTGGAGACCAGACCTTTCATAAGAGATTAGTTCTTTTTCTTCACCACCCACATCTGGAGGGGTGGCAAAGAGTTCATCATTCTGTGAGCTCCATAAGAGAAAGGTGGCATTGAAGCCAATCCACTTCGTTTCACATAAGAGGGGTTAGAGTAAGCATATGAATAAGCAGAGAAATTCTTTGAGGATTTATGAACATAATGATTCGAATAATAATGCACATATTCATAGCCCTTAGATCTTCCCTGTGAAACAGACGTGCACTACAAAAAAAACACTTCCGTGATGATACGTGTTTGTCACAGTAGGTCACGTTTTCTGTCATGCATGTACAACCATGAAAAATTTATGACAGAATCAAGATAGTCATACCTGTGTTGTCGTAGAAGTGTTCCATGACATTACCAAAATTATCATCACAGAAGTGTCCACTTCCATGACGATAAATCGCGCATCACAGAAGTACTTTCGTCAAGGGTGACCAACACGTGGCATCCATCGTAACGGAATGTTGTTAAGCTATCGGGTCCGGTTTTGGATCCGATAACCCGTTAACAGCCCCGACCAATGGGGATTTTCCACGTGTAAAATCATCCTTGGCTGGAGGAAACATGTGTCGGCTCATGTTGGGACAGATGTCATTGGACCCAAAGCGCCTATGATACGTCGACACATGGCACGGCCCAACAGAGGCCCATTCCTGTGAAAAGGCCGACCAATTTGACTTGGTCAAAAGGTGGCAGGCCGGCCCACGGCAAGCCTGTTAATGGCTTGTTCGCATATAGCCCATTTACAGCCCACTAACCCAGGGCCCGTTTACAGCCTATCCGAATTAGGCCCAATAGTGTCATTTGGGCCGTCCAATATAATTCCAGCATGTTTTAACTTCCGGCCCATGTATGGCCCATGACGTCTTTTCGCCCATATGAGGCCCTTATTACTCTCGACCCATTAATGGCCCATGGTAAAACTGGCCCGTAATGAACATTGTATCTCTTTATACCCATTAACAGCACATGGTGAAACTGGCCCGTAATGAACAGTGTATCACTTTATGCCCATTAACGGCCCATTATTCCGTTGGGTCGTTTCCAGCCCATGTTATCTTTCGGCCTTCTCGAGGCCCATTTATTCTTGGGCTCATTTCCACATTCGTTTACTTACGGCCCGTTACTGTCATTTTCTGCTTGTGGGCCAAATTCAGCCCATGGTTACAGTCGGCCCGTTTGTGGTCCATTAATACATTGGGCCGTTTTCATAGCGTCATCAAAATACGGCCGATTAAGATGGACCGTTATGGTCGGCCCATGAACGATTTCAACTCTAGCCCATTTACAACCATAATGTGGTCTGTTATTGGCCCATGTTTGGCCAACCGATCATTCGGCCCGTAGAAGGCCCATCGATGATATGGCCCATAGAAGGCCCATTGTGTCTACGGCCTGTATAAGGCCCATTCTTTCTAAACCACGTAGAAGGCCCATTGTTTCTACGGCCCTTAGAAGGCCCATTGTTTCTACAGCCCGTAGGAGGCCCATGTTAACTACAGCCAGTGGGCATCAAAGTTCGGCACCAGTGCAAATATAGGGAACACCCTACACTATACAAAAATGGCTTGCTATTTTCTTCAGCCGGTGGCTGCACGTTAAGTACAAATTTTGTATCGCACCAAAACAAATTACAACTATAAAACAAAAGGAAGGTTGGCATAAAGTTAATAGTCTAGCAGATAAATGCACCACCAAAAGTTCAGAAGCTCGGTTCATTTGACCTGACTGTTATGTTTTCATGCTGTATTATCCGATGGAGCACCATAACCTTCGCCTTCAGTTCTCCTAGGCTCCTGAACAACATAGCAAATGTCTGATAGTCTGGTTTCAAAACCATGCATATCTTGACAACATCGAACAATGTCTCTCCTTGTTTCACAAAGGGTCTCTGTTAGGGAATGGACTTGTGTCTGGAGCGCAGATACAACATTGTTTTGAGCTTGCATATCTTGATCATGAGGAACTTTGGACGAGATTGCATTAACAACCAAGCCAGTATTACGCAGGAACGTGCTTTTGGCACTATTAGTGGACAGGTATTGACCCACTGCAGCAAGAGCTGACATTGCGGTTATAGTTGCCTCGCCACCTTCAGAAGGTGGCGGTTCCACCATTTTTTCCATAGCTCGCTAAAAAGTTGTGGTTTTACATTAGTAGTACCAGAACAGAAGATATTAAGGAGGCAGCAAAACCAAACAAAATAGCTTTGGTCTATATATAGAACTCATTCTGGTGAACCCATATAAAATAATAGTTGTATTTTATTGCACGGTACATAATAAAACGAGTTTCCAAACATATGACCATGTACCATCGCTAATGTATTGTCTATTTCTTCACATTGTATTGAGGGCTAAGGATAAAGAGACAAAGTTTATAATACGGTAAGCTTAGTATGACATCATTCATATCACAAAACAACTGAGAACAGACAAACAGGCAATTGTAACTTTGTGTGGGCAAGTCCAGCACGGAACTAGATTATAGGTCAAGATCGAAGGAACATCACTCCTCTCTTTTAAACCTTGTAAGGTGCAATGATACGCTAAGACAATTGTGTATAAAATTGAAAAGAGTAATAGACATTGGCTGCAAACCATGCAGTTCAAGGCACAAGTCAGAGTAAGTAGTAGTTAAAAGGCATGAGGATTAAGGACTTACAACAGGGGCTTTGACTGGTGTAGTCATGCCCTTCTTCTTGCTGGTGTGACAGTCCTTGAAGATTTCCACAGCATTTGGTTCAGGTACTTTTTGGTCTGTGCAGGCTTTCCTCTGCATTTGGAACAAGTCAATATAGATCTGATAATCTGGTACAGCAAAAAGAGTGAAACAACGGCTAATTACAAGAGCCTCGCAGTGTGCAATATAACTACGAGATCCTGCCGTTTGTTGGAATTTCACTTTCGTACAGTTGGCCTTGTTCTTTGAACAGTTCACCTACAAGAAGATAGATTTGTGTGGCACATGCATAAATAGGACTTCAACATGTTATCTAATAACATATATATAATGTACCTGATACTTCGGATCGGACTAGTGTTTAACGAGGCCTCTCCAGACTCCATCAGATATATTTTCCACTGGAGATGTTTGGGCAAGTTCACTGTTAGCCTTGCCTTCAAAGTGAGTTTTCCTCAAGTTATACCGATACTGTAGCAGAGAAGACTTGGAAACATGGGTGCAAGCTTGTCTGGTTGCATCATCTTGGCTATCCAACTTGAACCTCATTTGTTGAAAATTATGGGAGTCTCACTATCAGCAACCTAGAAAGTATTGGACAGAGAAAGACGATATTACTAGTTTCCATACATAACCATACTTACAGATAAATGGTCGAGGAAGGTGTTGAACTGGGTTTCGTCTTTGTCATTCCTGTACTGGATCCATGTTGGGAGGATACGTACATGACACCTAACAGCAACCGCTGCCTCTAATACTAACTTGGCTGACTCTGTAACATCACGTGGCCTTTTTAAACCTGCCTCAAATCGGGTCTCCACTCTTCCGCCTCTATATCTAGTTAACCTATCGAGCGTTATCCCTGATGTTTGTTTCCTCTTGCGCCTAGGTCCTAGTCCAACAACAAACATAGGAAGTGTTAGTGTGCATCAAACTGTGAGACTACATATAAAGAAGCATGCAACTCTAACTTGACTCCAGCAACTACCTTCTTTCTGTTGAAGCTCAGAAAGTTCATCTGATCTTGCCAACTCATCTTGTGTCAAGAGTGCTTCAGAAGTAGTGTCGGGTTGCAAGGGAGCTTGGGAACGTGCTGCTAGCTGAGTTGACCAACGAGTAAATCGTGCAGCTGGTGGTACTGTGGAAGGTGTTGCAACAACTAGGGTTTTCTCTGCTTGTTTGGTGGCAGCTTTTTGTTTCTGTTTGGCTTGTTCTGCAGCTCATGTAGCACGGGATACCCTGTCGGTACAATTTTCCGCTGGACTTTGACCTTCTATTGCACCATCAATACCAGCAGAATTTGCAGGATTGTTCCGCTTCCCTTTCCCTATCGGTCTGTTTTTCTTCCTCTTTCTTTGTGCCATGTTAAGTCAAGACGACAAGAAAATGAATAACAATTTAGTTCTTCAGAACAAATGTACTTTGATGTAAGAACATGGTGTGATAGACAGATATTGTATGTTCTAGAAACAGGAACACATGTCTTAGTCACAAGTATAATGTGTAAAGTAAGCAGATGAAACTCAACAAAATTAGAAGCAATACAAGCTAGACATCATACATAACATGCAACCACATAATAGTGCCAAGTTAGAGGGAGCACCTATGATGGTGCACTAGGGGAGACATGGTCATCACCAACACAGCTACGTTGAGTGTCTATGCATGTGTTGTCTTGGAAATCATGTTGGGGGGATGGTGGAGTAGAATATGTAGAGGCCCTCCATTTTGAAGGAGCACCTTCATCCGCTGCCTTGCTAACTTCCTTCCGCTTTATTGATTTTGAGTTGTCAAGTAAAACCGACAAGAAAAATCAATAAAATTCACTCTTCAGAACTCATTCGTGCATGATACTGACAATCACTACTTTGATGTAAGGAAAACAAATGATTCCAGGATGGAATAATATGAAAAACAGGACGGCATGGCATCTTCACAACTGTTTGGGTAAACTAAGCAGAAACCATTTCACCAAATAAGAAGCAGTGCAAGCTAGACACCACGTGAAAGATGCAACCAATATGACTCTCCCAAGTTAAAGGTGTCCCATCATAAATGGCATTTCAACAAATTAGAAGCAGCGCATGCTATAAATCATATCAAAGGTACAACTAATATCACACTGCATATACTGAAGGTGTCTCATCATATCGATTTATGCGGGATACAAAAAACAATACTTTTATGTGGGGACATGCTTAATAGACAGATGTACTATGTACTAAATACAGGAAGGCATGTCAAATTAACAGGTATAATGTATAAGCTAAGCAAAATAGCACATGCAGTTTAACCAGATTGGAAGAATTACAATCTAGACACCATATGCAACATGCAACCACATATCACGCTGCCATGTTAGAGCAAGCACCTGGGATGCTAGTGTAGGGGAAATGCAGTAATCTACTACAGAGCTACATTCACTATCTTCATCTAGCCTTCCTGTTTCTTGAGAATCATGTCGGGAGGCTGACACTGCATTCTTTAAATGAGAAGTAATCCACTTGCCTGACTACCTCATCATAAGTGATTGATGAGGGATACACAACATTAGTTTGATGTAAGAACATGGTTAATACACAGTTGTACTAGTATGTACCAAAAATAGAAAGGCATGTCATATTCAAAGGTATAATGTCTAAGCTAAGCAGATGCAATTTAACCAGATTGGAAGCAATACAAGCTAGACATCCGGCTGGAGTGGTGAGCATGATCATCTAGGACCTGAGATCCTGGTGGGAGGCGGGCTGCTTCGCCACCATAGCGGCTTTTTAGTTGGCTTCCAGGTGATGCCTCTCTTCGCTAGACTTGTCACTGGCTCGGCCAGTGCCCTGACTAGCTATTTGTCTTCTGGTGCTCACTGGATGGCGGTTCATGTAAAAAATATATTTCCTTATCTTAATAAAGACCGACTTTGGCCTTTCGAATACAAGCTAGACACCATATGGAACACACAACCACATATGACACCGTGAAGTTAAAGCAAGCACATGGGATGGTGGTTCATTGCGAGCGAGGTCATCAACTCCAGAGCTATGTTTACCGCCTCCATCTGCTGACATTGCACCTATTATAAGGCTGAAACATGTCTGGCCTATCCGCGTATGACGCTGGAGCGACTTCTCTCTTTTCTTTTTTGCTTCTCTCATTGCAGTATAGTCTGAAATACCCTTGCATAAAAAAACAATAGTGAGAGTATTGGTGAAGTGTGTGCAGAACTAGTGCGCTGTAAAAGTAGTAGATAGCAGGTGGCTGAAAAATAAATGACAGGAGACATATGATAGCTCTATAACATTGCATGGCAAACAAAATTAGATTCTACTCCGTATGATTTTGTAATATATGAGCACAGGAAATGTAGGTACTCCTCCAGCACACCACCACATGTGGTCATTTCAAGATAACAGTCGACTGAAAATAAATAGGTCAGTCGATTTTTTTAATAAACCGTCAGATCTATAAGGAACGGGCAGATGGCCTTCGTCTACCTCCCGCCAGTCACTATTGACGATCTTTCTCGAACCGCCAGCGACCACCGGCCCAGACCCCTGCCTCTGCCGCCCCGCCCTCCCCTCGACCTCACACCACCACCGTGCTTGGCAGCGCCCCCAGGCCATCCCTTTAATCCTGGCAGACCTCCAGATCGGGCGCCAGTAGCTCTAGGCCCCACACGCCCCTAAGATAAACATCGAGGCACTGCTACCCCGGCGTAATAGGCGGACTAGCACCTGTTACGCCGGGGAATGCTTCCGTTAATTGGGAATCAACTGAACAGGAATTGAAATTCAGGGGGCGACGGACCTCTAGCTAAGGTGAAATAGTATATGAGGAGAAACCTTGTGCATCACTAGTTACTAGGAACATATAGTATCAAGAAGAATTGGTCAACTAGTGTCTTATGTGGGATGAATACCGTGCAAGCAGACATGTAAGATTTGCACGAATAAGGGAAGAGGAGTACTATTTTTGGTTGCCGGTGTGGTCGCCTCCACATGTCGCACCGATCTTCTTCTTTTTGCCGGGGAAACCGATGTTCCGAGGAGGGTGCAGGCTTGGACGAACCCATGTCCAATTATTGAATGTGTTGCCATGGCCGTATGTCGGCGGAGGGGAAGAAGATCCAAGCCGGCGAAGGACGGCGTAGTAGGAACAACTCCGGTGCGGTGGAGGGTGGCGAAGTTGGAGCGGCAGCGGTGAGGCGTAGGACGGCGTGGTTGAACTAGCTCGGGTACGGACGGCCCGGCCTCGGCTTCAACTACTAGCCGTGGAGGGCGTTGCGGTTGAGGTTGCGCTAGACGACGACATGGGGGTATCGGCTCCGGCGTGATGGAGGAGGGCGGCGGTTGATGGGTGGAATGGGGTGGCAGACGGAGGACGTCGGTGTTTCGCCGCTGGTGGAGAGGTAGTTTTTGCTCCCACGGAGTACGAATGGGGAATCGGACGAGTGGGCGGGGGGAGGGGGAGAACCATGTTTTGGTCTGGGACACGCTTGTTTTGGGCTTTTTTGAAAAGAAGATGGGACGCGCTTGTTTGAAATTTGGGGAAAGTACAAACTTTGTCCCCCGCTTAAATTTAGGACCTACTGCGGGTCGGGGTAGGATGGTAATCCTAGGTGCCCCAAATAATGGGCGTGAGCGATTTCGGCTGCGCGCATGTGTGCTTAGGCGGCCATTGTCTATGAATGTTTTTCGGAGGCGGTTGCGTGGCGTCTAGATGAAGCTACAAACCTACCCCGGTTTACACCTTTGGACGTCGGGCCGTTAGGTTTCACGGGTCGGAGTTGTTAGAAAAGTAATTTCCCTGTACTACCAAACATTGGTCTCACACGGTTTCGGGCGAGTAGAGGCTCTTTTGGCGCTTCGTTCGAAATTCTGAAACACAAGCATTCACGTTTAGAGTACTCTTGAACTTTGAGGATTGACCTAGATAGACAACGTTAAATTTGACCTTGTATGTTTGAAAACCTCATTAAATTATCCGCTTCTTTTTGAAATTTTGACACTTGAAAATCCTATAACTACGATTATTTGGAATGGAGGAGCTAAATTAGAATCTATTTTGTACACGACTACATATGCTATTATGTACAAAATCAGATCAAAGATTGGTGCCCCCATAATTTAGGTATGATTTACAAATGCCATGATATCAAATTCAAAGAATTGAATGGACTTCATGTTGAATTCGATTTTTTTAAACCACCTTAAGTTGAATTCAAATGTATGCTAGTTCATAGGTAGCTATTTATAATGTTCATTGTGTAACTTTCGTATGCATAGTGTGCTTTAAACACAACATGAACTATACTCATGTTTATATTCGATTGCTAAAGCGATGCACTATCTGGAGTTCAAAATACTAACTATATGGATCAATTGTGTCGAATAATAACTTTGACATGCTCAAATTTGATAGAATCTAGATGTCTGATGGATCAATAACCGTTCCTTACGCGAATTGCAAATATCATGATCCCATCCTAATATTTGGATACAATTTATATATTTAATCAATGTGTACAACAGTCTTGTACGTGTAGTTTCACTCTCCATCGGTGGTCCCTCACACATGCTCACACACTCTCGCCCGAGGTGTCTTTCTCGCACACATGCTCTCGATATAACCCTCCCTCCCTCTCGTAACCATTTACGACTGTTTTCACTAACCTTTATCACAAGCACACTTCCTCTCGCAAACATACACACGCACAATCCCCATCGACCATTTCTATATACGTAGACCTGCCTACGTGTCTCCTATACGCGCATTATCTTTAGGCCTATCTCTCACGCATTGTCTCCCACCTCACTTCCTAATTGACGAGTATGATTCTAGCAGAGCATTCTGTAGGATGCCCCTTAAAGTTAGGTTGGATGAATAGTAATATCAGAGATAAAGGGGTTACCTTAGTCCGAGAACCAAGGGTTACAAATCCTAGCCGGCTTTGTCACTGGACATAGAGTCCTTCACAATTATGCTATCTTTATCTTGTACAACTAGTCATCCATGGGTCTCCCTAAATGCGTCACGGGCCGACCAATGTGGTGCAGGACGGAACCGAACGAAGGGCCTCACCTCGACCCACCGGACCTCACGCGGTGACACACCCTCTGCCCCCATGTCTCATTATCTTCTCACACCCACACATACCAACACAGACACCACACACACAAAAAAATATTCTCCTGGTGCCTCTATCCACTCCCCCTTTCATATACACACTCAAGGGAATCTCTCGTTCTGACGACATATTCATCTATCTCTCTCTCTAGACCACTCTCATTTCTCGTGCTATCTCTCCCAAGCCCCCCCTGTCGGCCCCTCTATCCATGCCTCTCTCGAATACATAATACACACACATACCTCTCTAGGCCCTGCCAAATGCATCAACTACACATTCACACATGTTACATCACGTACCCCATTGATCTAAAAAGCCCTCTCTTCACATTTACTTTGCATACAACATTCCTTTTGAATAAAGTGTGGCCAAAAAATATTTTCGAATTTCTACATATATACAACATTAAAAGGTTATATGGTGGAGTATGAACGCTTGCATTGCATGGTGCCCACAATGATATTTATTCCGCACTGTGAATTTGTATATTTTTATACTATATATAAAGTTAGTCATAATAAAGAGAAACGAAGAGCATCTCTTTCTCCATCGCATACGCCCCCCCTCTACACCCCTTTCACATACGCACACAAACTATCTCCAGGTCCTCTAAAAGTGAGCCCCCAGCACATTCACGCATGTTTCATCTTTCTCTCACGATATATACAGTGACGATCATTGTATTTGAAGCGAAAGCACAATACGTACATTGGACTTCAGAATCCACTCATTACGGTCACCATTTATGTTTTGTGGTTATTATACAGTCACGGGCTCACCGTACAACTTTGTATTTGCTCAAGACACAACTAGTTGACCAGTTAAATGCTCCACATGGCACCTCTAGTGTTGCATCACATTATCTCACAACCATCGGGTCCACCTGTCGGATTGTATCTACTTTACATCTACACTCTTATAAAATACTAGCAAGATGCCCATGTGTTGCACGGAACATTAAGATGCCTTTGTATGAGTAGTTTATCTTGTGGAAGAAAATGATGAACAAGGTAAGGCCTTATTTGCAAGTGTGGTGAGGGGTGTGGGTATCTTTTTGCAAAATTGCCATAGTTTCCTTCCTATCCGTCAGATATAGATCATACGGCCTATATTGCAGGATGGCAGGCACACAATCGTCACCGACTATGCTTTTTATAAGAGTAGGGATAAAATACACTCTTATAAAAAAACAAAGTTGGTGATGATGGTGTGCCTGCAATCATGCAATATAGACCGTCCGATTTATATCTGACGGATAGGAAAGAAACTATGAAAATTTGCAAAAAGGTACTGTCGTGGGTTTGTGACGGCAGATGTCCTCATGAAAGGACTTAGTCGTGGAGCCATCGCTGCAGTTAGCTTAAAGGGGTTAAACCGGACAAGGGTCACGAGGGATTTTATACTAGTTCGGCCCCTTCGAGGAAGATAAAAGCCTACGTCTAGTTGTGATTGGTATTGCTGGGGTTTCGATGACCAGGGAGCGAATCCGCATTGCCTGGCTCTCGAGTCGTTGTCTGTCGTCCCTAAACCGCTGCCGAGTCGTCCCTTTATATACATAGGTTAATGCCCGCCGGTTTACAGAGTCCCGAGGACAAATCATAAAAACGTATCCGGCTCGGTCTCTATTCCACCTAACTTACAACACAAATTACATGAAAGACTCGGTTTACATCTACAAGCCTTAACTCGCCTTTGGGCCTTGGGCCTTCGTAAAGCGCCACCATCCTCACGTCTTCATGGGCTTCTATATTCAGGGAGTTAACCCGGCCACTCCTAGCCAGTTTACCTCCAGTAGTCATATCCTCAACATTAGGCCTCGGATTGATTTGAACTTGTTCATGTCAATTTCCAATACTTAGAAGAATTCTTGCCTTGGCACCATCGTATAAATCTGGTAAACCGTCGTGACGTCATCCTTTAGATCCGTAGTAAACCGCCATGACGTCATCTATTCGTTGAAGTTGAAGATACCCTTCATTAATGAATATCCAACCATCGAGGCGACATCCTTATTAACTATCCATTTTAAGCTCCTCGATTCACGCACTTGTCGCTTATCGGTTCGCCTTATAAATAGGACCAAGAGCCATTCCCTTTTCCCCCTTCGTCTCCTTCGCTCCTTCTTCCTCCTTGCAACACTTCTGCAACCGAGCACCGCCGTTGTCGCCGAGCTTCGCCTCCGCCTCTCCGTTGGCCACTTCATCAACCTGATTGCACCAGAGAACCGCGACATACCTCCGCTACTTCAACAGCCGCTGTAAGTCCCTTCCTTTCTCCTTTGTAGATCTGCCTAGGGTTTCCTTGTTCATCGAAGTTCATCGAGGCTCCGGCACTGTTCTTCTCTGCTTCTCCTTAGTCTATGGATAAAAACCTCAAACTTGATGTATTCCATGTAATGGCTTATCTTCTGTTACCACAATAAACCCTCATGCGCATAAAAACCGATCTAGTCCTTTCTGAACAGCTTCGGAACCAACCTTTTTTAGGTCTAAATCTTTTTGCTTTCCTGTCTTACGGTAGATCCAAAATTTCCATGCAAACTTGTGAAACCTGTTTTACCTTACTTAGTCATTCTTGCCTTAGATCTGTATCCTCTTTATCACATAGGCGATTTACATTTGTAAAAGCAATCTATCACATACCATTAGTCCCCTGGTGAACCGGCAAGCCCTTTATCTCCGTTGTCATACTCCGGTTTAACAGCATGCGTATACCTTTGTTCCGATATTGCTTTGTTATTCATTATTGTAGCAGCCTCCGGTTTACGAAATTTACATACTTGTATATCTTTATTCCGTTGCACCTCATGCACCACCATGAATGAATTGTAAACCGGTGTTTCTTTTCAGCTTTTCACTTGCAATGGCCAAACAGTTTTATGCCTGTAACTGGGCTCCTTCCCGGGTTACTGAGGAGCATCTTAAAGGAATGGTCAGAATTGGTACCTTACCCAAAAAGAATGAGATCTGGTGGCGAGTTCCTGGACTGGAGAATCCTCCCACCCCTAAGCAGGGTGAGGTAGTGGTATTTGTTGATCACATAGGTCGTGGTTTCAAACCGCCCGGGTCAAAGTTTTTCCGGGATGTGCTTGCCAGTTTCCAGCTCCACCCTCAAGATATTGGACCTAACTTAGTATCCAATATATGCAATTTCCAAGTCTTCTGTGAAGTGTACTTACAAGAAAAACCAACTGCTGAGCTGTTCTGTGATTTTTTCCATCTGAATCGGCGCACTGAATTTGTAGACAGACCCAACACTAAACTTGGTGGCATCTCTATTCCAAAAAGAAAAGAGGTTGAATTTCCTCATGCCAAGCTGCACAGTCACCCCAAAGAGTGGAACCAAACTTGGTTCTACTGTAAAGACACTTCCCCTGAAGACGAGAACCCTCTGCCGGGTTACCATGCCCACCGGCTTTCCAACACTCATCCACTGCCGCAACATCTAAGTGCCCAGGAATGGGCCTCATATGCCCCTCAACTTGCCAAGCTCTAAGCCTTTTATGGCAAACGGTTTATCAGGTGTCAACTTTGCGCGTTGCTGGATATCCTGGAGCATCTTGCCATTAAGTGTCGCTCCGGTTTTATGTGTGAGTACAGTGGTGAAGTAGCAGACTCCCAACGTCACATCAACATTCAGTTAACCGATGAAGAAGTCACTGAGGGTGTCAAGAAGATTTTGAATGAATCAGAATATGTCTGCCACCAAACCGTCTTAAACCCCTTTTACGCAAAAAAAAACCGCCCGCTGTAAGTACTGTCCTTCCTTTTTACCTTTGATATCTTTTTAGACTGTACAACATGTGAATACCCTTCTGCTTGTTTATAAACAGGGTGATGATCCGTTCTGGAAGAAGAAACCTCAAGAAAAAGCGGCAAAGCCTTCCCGTCCCAAAACAAAAACCGTCAAGAAAACCTCAAAGCGGAAGGCCGCTGAACGTATCAACATGGAACTAGAAGACGACCTGGATGAACCAGAAGTTGAGGTAGAACTTGATTCACTTGGTTCCCTATTTATGCATCTCATTAACAATGATATTTATCAGGAGGGCGCGGAGGGCAGCCAAGGTGACGATGTAGAGGTAATTATCCTTTCCTTCGGTTCAGACTCTCTGCCAACACAAAAAATCCTTCAAGCGATCCGGAAAGTAAGCTTTTCACATCCTCTTGCTCACTTGGATCCAACATTTATTTTGAAGAAGCAGCAGCACGAGGCTCGCCGCACAACCCAGCACAGCGGCCAAAAGGTCACTTCGGCCGGTTTACCTGACACCCCGGTTCGAAAGCGCCGATCTGAGGTCTCACCTCCTTCTGACAATTCTTATCCCAAGGCAGGTTATTTCTGACAACCTCTTAATCTGTTCGATTCGAATTATCAGGTGACACCTCCTTCATCCTGTGGAGAGTCAACAGCGACCCAACTTCCTCCTCTTAAAACTGTAGTTGGGTAAATACTTGAACTCCTTCTTTGAATGTTTCCATACTTTGTATACTATGCTTAACTTTTGCATCTTTTTCTGTTTTTAGAGCCAAAGCCAGACCCAGCAAAAAGGCTCGGGTGAATAATCCGTCGGAAGACTAGGTGGTTCTTGAACCAGAGCAAACAGGTGAGCCGGACAAAACTGTTGAACTGGAGGGTCCCAATCCTGAAGCCACCTTTGATTAGCCACCCCATCAAGATCACAATATCGATGAACAACCAGAAGTTGATATTGTTGTGCCTGATGCTAAACCGGCAGATCCAATCCGGGCTAGTCCGGTGAGAGCTACTGAAACTCCATCAACTCCAGAAAAAGCTGATGGAGATAAAGAAGGCGAGGTTACCATTACTGGTATTGGTCACACCTCTCCTGGCCATCCTGTAATCTTGGCCAAATATAGTGCCAAGGAAGAGCGTGCTGCCATGGAAAAAGGCAAATGGAGCACTGACTTGTCAAGCTACGCCCATCTCAGCACTCAAGAACTCCACTCCAGTTTTCTAAACCTTCTTCACTCAAACCGTGATTATGAAGCCGGTTTGGTGAACTTGATGAAAGAGCGCTGTGTGGTATTTTCATCACTACCCTTTCTTAAATCCAAAGTACAAGCATCAACCCAAGTAGCCCCCAAGGGCCGCTTTATGATGACAATCATAAACCAGGACTTTATAAGACATGAACTTTTACAAACTTGTCCTCCATATACCAACTGATCGTTCGAAGCAAATCAGACGTGATCATTATATTCCTGTAGTTTTTCGCCTGTGTAGCCCCCAAGGGCCGGTTTAGCTTTGCGAGGTAAACCGGGTCTTCCATCAATGCGTCAGCTTTGAACATATGTACATTATCCCCCAAGTGTTAAGGATAATGCTTGTATTGTACTTGAGACTTGTTAAAAAGATGCTGACGATAGAACAAATAGGCATTAGCCCCCAAGTACAAAGTGCATAACTTGTTATCAGCTTGGTACTTCATAACCTGTTTTGATGATATATCTCATATTTGTAGGCTGAGCTGAATAAGAAGGATGCTCAAACCGCAGACCTTCAAGAGAATGTAAAGTCTCAACAAGCAGAGGCTCCCAAAGACAAAGAAGAGCTGACTAATGCCTTGGCAGCTATGGAGAAGTTTAAAGAGACCTTCAACAACGAGCGTGCTGACTGGGAAACAGAAAAGGCCGGTTTGACAAAAAGGCCGAGGACGCAGAGGCAGCCCTGAAGTCAGTGGTGGAAGAACTGACCAGCTTAAAGCGGCAGATTAACTCCATGACTTCCACTGTGTTTGGTAAGTGCTCTCTTGTGCAATTTGTCTAATCATAAGATCTTATCAATAGACGGTTTACTGATGCTGAACCATGAAAGGGACCCGCATTGCTCATCTGGGCTCTAACATGCGGATGAAACTTAAAGCAGCCTACACCTTGATAGAATAGTTCTTCTCTGGATCCCAGCGTGACATTTGCACTGCAGTGTATAACAAGCCGGCGCCATCCGTGATAAAGGAAACAATTGAGAAGTTGGCCATGCTACCTACCCGAATCAACGAACTGAAGAGATCAGCCGCACGATCAGGAGCGCTGACCGCGCTAATCCGGGCCAAGGCATGGATTCTGGATCAGGAACCGGCAGATATCATCAAAGGGTATCCTAGCATGAAAGAAGACGGCTCAGACTTCAATAATGATGATCTACGAAGGCTGACAAAGGAGATGCGGCCAATAGCAAGCAAACTGGCAGAGGACACAAATTTATCTCATTTCCAACCGGTTTATGATGCTGAGGGAAAGAGACAGCCTGCGGTCATCCATGATGTTGAAGATCTTGTGCCTCCAATCCGTAAGCATACTTACGCTCGTGACATTGACCCCTCCAGCCTTATTCATGAAGAGGCCGTGTTTCAAGCTTTAACTGGAATCGACTTGTCGACGGTTGATTTCTAGTATCTGGGGAGGGATGAAGAGGATGTGACCGAGCAAGATGACCTTCAATCATCAAGCCATCCCGATGAAGAATCCTAAACCGGCGGGAGGTTTATCAGCTACAGTCTGCCACTTCTTGAAAACAATTATTCAATTTGGGCCGTTTTGAAGCGCCTTGTAATAGGATAGCAGAAACACCTTTATCTGCCATGCCATAGAGCATGTTTGTGTTGCTTGATACCTTAAAAACTTGTTCCACTTTTGGGATCTATTTATGCATAGTCCATTATGATTTGTGTACCTGCATATAAGAACTTGAAAGCGTCCTAGTGGTTTACCACTGGATGAGTCATGATGCCCAAAAATATAGACATAACTTGGATGGCTAACCAAGATTTGTATTAACCAGATAAAATAGATGATATTTGTGACATACCTCGTTGGCTAACCAAGTGCTTGCATGGTAATGGTCAAAAACACCAATTCGGAGTGTTGATGACTCCTTGCCCTCTTGCCGGTTAGCATAAAAACCGTACTGTACTATAATAGCCGCTTATTTGTTCGTATAAGGCTGGTGACATCTAGTTAAAACCAGACCGGAGCAATGTACTACCAGTTTAAAACTGACCATGTAATGACAACTAAGCGTTGAAAGTCACACCGGGTTTTAATGAACACCGGTTTATCAGAAAATATTCATAAATCCCTTATCAAAAGATAAAAAATAGCAAATCAAAAAGAAATATACAAGGCTTTCCATGGGCTGCCAGGCCCTAAATCGAGGCTTTTCATGGGCTGCCAGGCTGTTGAGTTAAACCATTTTGCAAAGCCTTTTAAGATGGACCTCAATCTTTAACCAATCACCGTTTTAACTTTGACAAGTTCAGTGTCCATGGGATTGACTTGTCAAACGTTCGATGGGTCATACCAGGTTTACCTGGACGGAGTGGCTTACTTAAAGAGGCAGGATAACCCGGGGTTTTAGGTGAATACACCTGGCTTCCAAGCCTGGCTTGATAGCTGTCGGATTTCGGGTTCCGGTAGACCTTTGAGGTTCGAACACTGGGGTGCGTGCGAAGATCTCTCCCCTACCAATCTACGTCCAATTTCCTCGCGTGATCTGAGCTGGAAACAATGAACAACACAAGGGACACAAGGTTTATACTGGTTCGGGCCACCGTTGTGGTGTAATACCCTACTCCAGTGTGTGGTGTGGTGGATTGCCTTAGGGGGCTAATGATGAACAGTACAAAGGAAGAACAGCCTCGCGAGAGGTGTTCTTGAGCTGGTGCGACAAACTGCTAGGGTGAGTTCAGTCGCCACTCTCTCTCTCTCTGCTTGGGTTCTACCAGATCTCTCCTCCCCTCCCTACTCTGTGGTGGCTAGCTCTATTATAGAGGCTCTGGGCCTCTCCCCAAATAATGAGCGGGAAGGGCGTCAACACTTGGCCATTTTGAAGGGGAACATATAGTACAAGTTATCCTGACCAAAGGTGGTCTTCGGCTGCCAAAAGCACTGGTGATGACGCTGTCTTGGGCTCCACGGTGACCTCCGTCCTGCCGCTCTGCTGGTCTTGGTCTCGTTGCACCGGAATGGCAACCTTTGCCTGATGCCTTGTCCTATGCTTACCCCCTTTGCACCAAAGGGGAAACAAGGACAATGCGCAGGCCGGTGCCCGCCTGGCGCCCGCCTGGTCTCGATTGTCATGGCTTGCGTCACGGGTTCCTCGCGAGGTATCCCCGCCTTGATCTCTCCGCCTCCTCGTGAGCCTGTCGGATGAGGCCGCCTTTGAGGAAGCTTTCTGTCGTCCGCCCCGCGAGGCTTGGCCCCTCGCGAGGGTCTTGAGCTTGAGCTGATGAAGATGAGCCGCGCTGGGCCCCCACTTGAGCCATGCCGTAGGCCGCAGGCAGGCAAGTCTAGGGACCCCGTTCCCAGAATGCTGACAGTAGCCCTCGGGTCCAAGGCGCGCCCGGGCTTGGCCTAGCAGGAAAGCGAAGGGGCAAGCGCGAAGCGCCACGGGCCCTAACAGCCTGCGGCCTTGGGCGCCGTGTGGCGATTGATTGGACGTGGGCGACTGCGCTTCCCCACGACGCCTTGTTACGCGCCCGGCTAAGCGGACCCGTAGTTGCACACAGTTGTTCCTCCTTTCCGTTGCTTGCCTGCCTCCTACCTTTCCTTCTTCCTTGAGCTCCAGCCTCCATCGCCAATCCGGCTCGAATTCTTCCTCCTTCTCACCGCCATAGCGTCGACGAAGAAGGGAAGGGGAAAGAAGCCTGCGCCTTTGCCCCGCACACCTCAAGTGGCGACCCCCGCCGTCGCCCGGTCGATTATACTCAATCCAGAAGCTTTGGACAAGGTCCGCTCTGCCCTTGCAACTATCTTCAACGAGTGCGGCAGGACCACGGCCTGGCCTGCGTTCCATGCCTCCCTTGATAGGATCGTCACAGAGGTCCGATTCTTCGCCGATACCCTATGGGCAGGTCTGGTTCCCCCCTTTTCCGCCTTCTTCAAAGCGGTGCTCTCCCATTATCAGATCCGTATGATGCACCTCGGGCCAGAGTCCATTACCCTTCTGGCTATCTTTGCTTTTGTTTGCGAGGCGATGATAGGCATACCTCCTTCCATTGCCCTGCTGCGCCACTTCTTTTCCTTCCGCCTAAGCGATCCCACTAAGTGCTCAGGGTGCGTGAGCTTCTTCGCTGTGCCAGAGACGGCCGCTTCAGGGATCGACTTCGGCCTTCCTCCTCCTGAGGCCAGGTTCAGAGAGCGGGGGCTGTTCGTGGATGTCGGAGTGCCCAATCCTCTGCTCTCGCACCTGACCTCGCCTACTGTTCCTCACGCGGGTTGGGACCATGAGGTGCTCGCGAGCCCCCGGCTCGCCTTCATCTGGCGTCGGTTCCAGAGTTTGAGGGCGCTCAATGTGACAGCGCCCAAGGTGGTGAAGGATTTCCTACAATGTCGCATTGCTCCTCTTCAGCGCCACTCTCGCCGGATGTGGGACTTTGCGGGACATAAGGACCGCATGCAGCTTCAATAGGAGGACTTGGCGCCTGAAGCGCTGCAGATGGTGCTCAGGGTCTTGACTGGCGACCCTTCCCAAGGAAGCCTTCGGAGTAACGGTGTCCTCTTGTATCTTTGCTCTAGCAGGGCCGATTTTGTGAGGCAGATGCCCAGTTTCGACGAGTGGGGACTGCGCCCTACTGGCCTCATGGGGCCCCGCGAGAACCCAGCCGCCGTGGTTGCTTCCCCTGCCACCCACAACAATCCTTCCTTGGGCGACAGGGCGGGGAGAAGAGAACTGGTGGGAGTTGAGGCGACCGATGTCGAGGTGCCGACGCCGCGAGAAGTCTTGAAGGCGGAGTCTCCCGAGGCCCGCCCTGGAGCGGCGGCAGGTGCGGACTCGCAGCCTATGGTTCCTGAAAGAGCAACTATCCCTAGGTGGTTTTGGTAATTCATAACAACATATAGCTCATTGAGCTAATGCTATTCCAAGATGACTATTTCAGGAAAGCTCAATGATTGGCATGGCATGGATGTGAAAGTGGAACCCTCAAAATGCTAAGGACAAAGGATTGGCTCAAGCTCAAAAGCTCGAGACTCTTCATTTTATATTTTAGTGATCCAAGATCACATTGAGTCTTTAGGAAAAGCCAATACTAGCAAGGAGGGATGAGGTGTTGCTTAATGAGCCTCTTGCTTCATGTGCTTAGTGATATGCTCCAAAACCCCCAACTACTTTCCCATATCCACATATGACCTAAACCCTAAGCCAAACTCGGACATACCGATTCATTCTATCTGGTGCCACCGAGTTTCACTTGTCATCAGCCACTGCCAAACCCTAGCAATTCGGTTCTACCGATAGGGATCTCGGTCTCACCGAGATGGGATTGCAAACTCTCTGTTTCCCTTTCCTAACTTTTTGGTCTCACAGAAAGAGCGGATCGGTCCCACCGAGATTGCAATGTAAATTCAGTGTTTCCTTTTTGTAACTATTCGGTCTCACCGAAAGAGCAAATCGGTCCCACCAAGTTTGCCTGACCAACTCTCTGGTTAGCTAATTACCAAAATCAGTCTCACCGAGTTTGTGAAATCGGTCTCACCGAGATTACGTTATGCCCAAACCCTAACCATATCGGTCCTACCGAGTTGCATGTCAGTCCCACCGAAAATCTCTAATGGTCACTAGGTTTACCTTTTCGGTCCGACCGAGTTTGTTGATTCGGTCCCACCGAGATTGGAAAACTGTGTGTAACGGTTGGATTTTGTGTGGAGGCTATATATACCCCTCCACCTCCTCTTCATTCGTAGAGAGAGCCATCAGAACACATACACAATTCCAACTCATATGTTCTGAGAGAGAACCACCTACTCATGTGTTGAGACCATGATATTCCATTCCTACCATATGAATCTTGATCTCTAGCCTTCCCCAAGTTGCTTTCCACTCAAATCTTCTTTCCACAAAATCCAAATCCTATGAGAGAGAGTTGAGTGTTGGGGAGACTATCTTTTGAAGCACAAGAGCAAGGAGTTCATGTCACGACCGGGTTTTCCGGGTAATAAATTTCCAGAAAAGACCGTCGTGCTCATCAGCCCCAGGATTACTGTTAGCTGATGAGGCTCCAACTTGATACAGAAATTCCAAGCAAAATACAAAATATGTAGTACAAGACCATTCTGGCCTGTGAGTACAACAAATGGTTTCTAGTGGTTGATGGCGGAAGCGGGTTGTGAAACATCAGTGTCTATGGGACTCCTCCCACGGGAACAGCTGACCAGGTTAATTCCTATCTTTGCGAGGCTGCTATCTCCATTGAGTGGGTTCCGGGGCTGGCATCGCGTCGCTCCTCTGCGTGCAAGAAAAATCTGGCCAAGACAATAGCCAGGGACAAGCCAGTGAGTACTTTGAATGTACTCGCAAACATTAAGAACACAGGTATAATATAACAATGATGTGCTGAAAATATTTTATGCTCATGACGTCAGTCACAATAGATAAATGAAACTCTGATGCGTGCAAGTAAGTTATTCATAAAAATGCAATAACATGGTAGTATAAAAAAAATTTGAATCAAATAACAAGCAATGCCACAGTCGGGCGTCTTAGTGACACCACATAAAGGGCTTTAAAAGAAATGCCACAGTCGGGCGTCTGAGCGACACCACATAAAGGGCTTTTAAAGAAATGCCACAGTCGGGCGTCTGAGCG
>NC_041384.1:210587541-210634791 GCF_002162155.2 Triticum dicoccoides | reverse complement strand
GTCTGAGCGACACCACATAAAGGGCTTTAAAAGAAATGCCACAATCGGGCGTCTGAGCGACACCACATAAAGGGCTTTTAAAGAAATGCCACAGTCGGGCGTCTGAGCGACACCACATAAAGGGCTTTAAAAGAAATGCCACAGTCGGGCGTCTGAGCGACACCACATAAAGGGCTTTAAAAGAAATGCCACAGTCGGGCATCTGAGCGACACCACATAAAGGGCTTTAAAAGAAACAATCATAATGAATATCCCGGAGGTAGAACCATCCCAGAGATATTCGGTAATAACAATAATATCACGGGTTAGTCAACAATAATAATAATCATAGATATCACAAGTCACGAGTAGTAATTCCATTTCTGGTTAACTGTTTCATCTCCAAAGACCGACGCTAAGACCGACACCTGACCCATCCCAGACTGTAATCCTTAACCATGGACACAGCTATTCGAATAGGTTTATTCTCTGCAGAGGGTGTACTCTTTACCCACGAGTAACGGATTTCTCTAGTCCAGCAGGACTAATTCCGTCTACGGTCTTTTTGTTGAAAACACACCTAACTTGCACACACCAGCTTATCTCACACGTGTCTGGAATCACCCACGACACCTGTTAAGCAAACTCTAAGTGGGGAGGCTACAACCTCGCGTAGCATGGGATCAAATTTATATCGCGCGCTCTAAGGGGTGGCCTCCCCTCTCGGTCCCAACCGGAAACACCCATGCCCCCGGACCAGGTGGCCTGCCTACCAGCTACAACCGGTATCTTCCACCATGGCCTCTCTGTACGGTGTGTGCTGGAAAGAGGTTGACAACTTACTGAACCGTACTCTACTTGCTGTAGAGACGAGTGGTAGTACGAAACAAGTATGGGGTTTACTGGAATAAGACTCGATCTACGGTCGACTCAGGAGGTTTAAGTATTCCCTGCATGATTAGCATAACGATTATATTTCATCCAACAGAGTCACCTCTCATATCACCTTACCATGCCAAACCAGACATAACCGTCCTGACGGAGACCGGCGACAAACTCATGCCTACCCAAGGCAGAGGTTTTCCCGGGCTCCTGCCGGTATGCATGCAAGGCATATGAGGGTGATTATCATCACAAGTGTGTTCATTTCCAACAGCATGGAAATCAACAACATGCACCCATGCATATGAGCATATCACATGAAATAACAAGTCCTTCGAAATGCGGTGGTGTTATAAATGTATCAACGATCACACCAAACATATTATGCCGGGGTTCAGAATGCTTGCCTTCAATGTGTGGAAAGGCAGGGTGCACTCCAAAACTTTTGAAAGTTTCTTCTCTCTCCCCAAAATCCTATTAAAAAATATTTGAATTAACACATATTTCAAAAACAGAACCAAAAATTTGTTTGAAATTTTTTCAAATAAATCTTAAAATAAACTACACCAAATTTAAGGAAGGTAGGAAAAGGAATCAACTCATTTGGAGTTATATTTAAAAAGTTATAGCCAGTCAAAGATTTGGTCAAATCTGTTTTTAAAATAAGACAGAAAAGAAAACGATTCAGATAGAAATACGCTTTCGATGCAGAGGAGGCGTACTTGAGGCTTTACGCCTCCACTTAACCACGTGGACGGCGCGGGGTGTCACTGACAGTGGGCCTGCCTGGCCCACTGGTCAGGTTTGACCAGTCGCCGCGCGTCGTCTCCCTCCTTTGCCCGAGCGGAGTGGGGCTTCGGCGATCGTCGCTGGCGTTTGGCTGCTCCTCGCGGGCCCCCGAGGGTGGGGATGGATCCGTAAGGTTGGGGCGGTCCTCCCGGTAGTCGTTGGGTCGGCGGGGACGGAGTGAGCTGCCGGCGGCGAGCTCCGCGGCGGAAGAAGGCTTCGGTGGCGAAGTGACTTTGTGGCGGCGTTGGCTCCTGATCAAAATCAAGTAGGGGAAAAGGCTCACGGGAGGATGTGGAAGCTCTTGGTGAAGAGAATGGAGAGGGGGAAGCCCTGATGGCGCCGGAGTGAACGAGACAGTGGCGGCGGCAGGAGTTGCCGGAGATGAGGAAGGCGGTGTTTCCCTGACGATTGCGGGCTATGGGGGTCCCATGGGGGTGGCCTGAGGTCGCGTGCGTGCTCAGAGGGGCTCGGGGTGTCCATTTATAGCGCAACGAGGTCGGTTCCGCGGCGGCCGTGGATAAGCTCTCCGGTGAACCGCCTCTCTGTGGCTAGGGCGACGTGGCGGCAACGAGCGCTAAGGGACGAAGCTGTGGATGAGCACGCACTGCTCACAGGGGCAGGTGGCGAGTGGGAGTGGCTTGGGCGGCACCGACTTGGCTAGAGGCTGTCGGGCGGCGGCGGCGGCTAGCGCTTGGCCTATCGGGCGTGGCGGGGCTGCTTGGCGTGTTGCGGTGAGAAGGGGAGTGCGTGGCGAGGTGCTGCAGAGCGGGCCAAAGCCGTGGGGCCAGTGTGTCAGCTCGAGCGCGGGTCGTGCAATACGCGCGCTCTGCTCGCGCTCCGGGCGTGCACGGGACGTGTTCGACACTATGCCAGAGCACGCTAGAGGTCGCGGTCGAGGATGGCAATTAACAGACCCAGGTTAGGAGCAACTGGAATCCTAGTGGACATGCTAGTATGATCCGAGGTGCAAGGTCACAATGCAAAGACAAAATCATGTCAAAACTGGCCATGCACACCAGGTGTTTGACAAAATGTTAAAGGCTTCTAAGAAACTCTTGGGGTGGCCCAAATCTCCAGATCAAGATCTCCTTAGATGGAAGAGAGAGTGGTGAGGTTATTTGGCCAAAAGCAGAAACTTGCTAGTGTAATTTTAGCAGAATTTCAATTCTGGACAGGGAATAAATGACATTATTTCATGAACCAAAAATGATCCAAAAGGTGCATGCTCCTGGACTTAAGGGTTTAACATGGGGGACTACAAGTAGGAGAAATAATCAAGGGTTAAAGAGCAAGTAAAAACATGGTTGTTGTACAAACCATCAAGTTGGTCCAGAATGAAGATGAGGTTGATTCACTCAAATTTTTCAAAGAACATAAATAGGTTTTTGCACAAAGTGAAATAATAGGCTCCTACTAACCTCCCCTAATTTTGGTAGAAGTTTTAAAGAAATATTTAAATAGGTTGTAGTGCAAAAATGAACTCTGGACCAGAGAAGAAAAATTGAGTGTAGGGCTCAAAATATTTCATGAATGAAATATATTTTTGCATAAAAGTGATTTAAAAACATCACATGACATCTCCAATTTTTTTGTGGGAATTTTAAGTGAATTTATCAAATGGTTGTAGTTCAAATAAGGCCATTTAACCTTAAAAAAACATTTTTCAAGAAAACAATGATCAAGCAACTAAATTAGTTAATTAGTTATATTGGATAAGGGAAAGTTTTACTTGAGAGGTTAATCAAGACCAATAACACATTTGAAAAATTGTCTCTCTGGGAAAAACTCATAAAAACAGGGAAGGAAATGATTTAAAAAATCAAAAATGGAGCTCAAAAATTCAAAGTTTTAAATCCTGGCAAAATTTTGGGGTGTCACAGTTCATTACCTACACACCATTTGTTACTTCTTGGAGAGTGGTGTCTCCTAGATTGGCTAGGTGTCACTTGGGAGCCTCCGACAAGATTGTGGAGTTGAACCAAGGAGTTTGTAAGGGCAAGGAGATCGCCTACTTCGTGAAGATCTACTGCTAGTGAGGCAAGTCCTTCGTGGGCGATGGCCATGGTGGGATAGACAAGGTTGCTAATTCGTGGACCCTTTGTGGGTGGTTGCTTCTTTGTGGACCCTTCGTGGGTGGAGCCCTTCGTGGACTCGCGCAACCGTTACCCTTTGTGGGTGGAGCCCTCCATGGACTCGCGCAACCGTTACCCTTCGTGGGTTGAAGTCTCCATCAACATGGATGTAGGATAGCACCACCTATCCAAACCACGGGAAAAACATCCGTGTCTCCAATTGCGTTTGAATTCTCCAAACCCTTCCCTTTACATTCTTGCAAGTTGCATGCTTTACTTTCCGCTGCCAATATACTCTTTGCATGCTTGCTTGAATTGTGTGATGATTGCTTGACTTGTCCTACAATACCTAAAATCTGCCAAGAACTAAAATTGGGAAAAGGTTAAGTTTTTATTTGGTCAAGTAGTCTAATCACCCCCCTCTAGACATACTTTCGATCCTACAAGTGGTATCAGAGCTTTGGTCTCCATTTGCTTTGATCTCCATAGCTTTTGGTGGTCATAGCCTTGGTTTCACAACCTAGGAGAGTATGGCGTCTAGCGAGGGAAATTATCACCGTAGAGGTCCTTACTTTGATGGTACTAATTTTTCTAGTTGGAAGCATAAAATCAATATGCATATTCTTGGACATAACCCCGCCGTTTGGGCTATTGTGTGTGTTGGTTTGCAAGGTGACTTCTTTGATGGGAAAGAACCAAACCGTGAAGCTACCGCAGATGAGTTGAAGATGTTGCAATACAATGCTCAAGCTTGTGATATTCTCTTCAACGGATTGTGCCCTGAAGAATTCAACAAAATCAGCTGTCTTGAGAATGCAAAGGAAATTTGGGACACTTTGATTGATATGCACGAAGGTACCGACTCCGTAAAGGAATCCAAGTTGGATGTGCTTCAAAGTCAACTTGACAAGTTCAAAATGAAGCATGGTGAAGGTGTCGCTGAAATGTACTCTAGGCTTGCTCTCATCACAAATGAGATTGCCGGCTTAGGAAGTGAAGAGATGACCGATAGATTCATCATCAAGAAGATTCTAAGAGCCTTGGATGGAAAATATGATACCGTGTGCACATTGATCCAAATGATGCCCAATTACAAAGATCTCAAGCCAACGGAGGTGATTGGAAGAATTGTTGCTCATGAGATGTCACTTAAGGATAAAGAGGAACTTCACAACAAATCAAGTGGAGCCTACAAAGCCTCATGTGAAGCCCCTACATCATCAAGTGAGAAGCAAAACTTCAATGAAGAATTGAGCTTAATGGTGAAGAACTTCAACAAGTTCTAAAAGAGTAGAAGCAAAGATAGAAGCTTCAAGTCAAGGTCCTACAATGACAAAAGATCTTCTAGTCTAGAGCGAAACTGCTACAGTTGTGGAAGACCCAGACACTATTCCAATGAGTGTATGGCTCCCTACAAGAGAAGAGAAGATTCTCCAAAAAGAAGAAGCAAAGAATCACCACCAAGAGAGAGAAGGAGTAGAGATGATCGTTATGAACGAAGATACTCACGGAGAAGCAAGGATTTGGAAAGGAAGGAAAAATCATCAAGGAGCTACACAAAACGAAGACATCAAGCTCATGTTGGTGAATGGGTATCCGGCTCCGACTCCGACAGCCACTCCGAGAGAAGTTATCACTCCGACTCCGAAGATACTCAAGATGAAGGTGTTTCCGGTCTAGCACTTGTGTCAACCAACTCCTACGACATATCTGAGTCACCAAATGAAGGAATTGGAAGATGCTTCATGGCCAAAGGTCCTAAGGTAACACGCCCCGAGTATGTTGATTTCAATAGTGATGAAGATGACTTGTTAGGTGATGATTTGCTTGTTGACAACTCTAGTGATGAATACTATGATGAAACGTCAATTAATCATGCTAATCAAGATAAAACAAATGACAATGATAAGGAGAAGATTGAGGCTCTAACTAAAGAACTAAACACTCTTAAGTTAGCTCATGAAACTATCTTTGAAGATCATCGAGAACTTTTAAGAGCTCATGAAAAATTACGCTTTGAAAAGCTCAATCTTGAGCAAGAGCATGAGTTCTTAAAAGCAATCAATGATGATCTCCGCAAGAAAAGTTCTTCTTACATTGCCAAGCATTTACTCTTATCCACTTACATGCCTCAAGTCAAGTCTGGTAACAAGAACAAGAAAGATTCTTCCTCTAGCAGTAACAATGATCATGCTAAATCCAATATTGTTGCTTCTAGTAGTTCTCTTGATTCCACTAATGATTCTCTTAGCCAAGTTACACTTGAGCAAGAAAATAGCTTATTGAAGGGAATTATAGAGAAAGGAGTGTACAAAAGCCTTGCCGGGAGTAAGCAATTCGAGGAAATTTTACGCAAGCAAGGAATGCACCGGAAGAATCAAGGTGTTGGTTTTGAACGAAAGTTCAATGCCAATGGAGTTGAGTGGGAAGAAGATCAATACCCCAAGACAAAATTTGTTCCTCAACGAGAGAAGTATGATACTTCTTTCAAGGGGACACAAGCTCAAGATGATCTTCCACCACAAGACTACAAGCAAAAGGCAAGGACAAGCTTCAAGAGGAAATTGATGCATTTGAAGAAGCTCCTAAGACCTTAGTCAAGTGGATTCCCAAGACTACTTCAAGTTCCACTTCGTCAAGTACGACTACAATTCCAAGGATTCCCATCAAGATGGTGTGGATCCAAAAGAAGTAGAACTAGAGAGTTCTTGAGGGTGACTCCGCCAACATACTTCACTCTTATCATTTTGGCAAGAACAAGTGCAATCAACTTCCACATCTTGCACTAGTTCAAGGAGTCACAAACCCTTTTGTTGGTAAGACAAGGGACAAGGTAACCTAAAAGTTTTCATGGACATCATCTTGTGTGTGCATCACTCTATGTCTATGGATATCCTTGTTTGTTCCTTGTGGGACTAACCCATGTAGGTATTGAAAGTGCAATTCACTCAAATGGATAGCTCCAAGTGATCTACATCAACATTGAGCATCCACATCTTCAACATCTACATGAAGTCATCATCGACAAAACCCGAGGTTAGTTCATCCCTCTAAGGGGGGATATCACATATAGGGGGAGCTTTACTCTTAGACTTGAGCTAAAGCAACTCTAAAGATGTGAACACAACAATGCTTTATGTAAAAGTGGTAACCCCACTTGAGCTTAAACGATGAGTATGACCTATGATCAAGTGTTCTCACTTGACTCCTATGTCAATATACTCATATATAGATGACCTTGTCATCGCAAATTGCTTGATAGATGCTAGAATTGGTTGTGCATGCCTTGTCACATATTTCATTTGCCATCTTATTGTGTGAGCATGCTGGTTGCATATTTTACTCATTCGAGGACATCCACTTGTTGTTTTGATTGTTTGGTTTTATTTTCTTTTGCCAAGTGGATGGACAAGAATGCCTAAGAACCTCCTCCAACTATCTATGCTTTTCTCGTCTCAAACTCTATTCATGCTACATCACAAAATTTGATCAAGTCAGATTCGAACCACTCTGTGTGAGGAGCGCTCGGAGTCCCCGATACGTCATAGACTTAAACTTCCAAAACCTCTTTATGATTCTCGCTCTGACATATACCCTACTTTTGGTCCTACCGAGATCATTAAGTTGATCTAGGTTTTTGATCTCGGTGCAACCGATTTGAACCTTTCGGTCACACCGAGTTGCAACAACTATATACAGTTTTGCATCTCGGTGCCACCGAGCTGTTCCACTCGGTCACACCGACAGGGTCGGGCTATATATAGTCACGGGCAAAGATTTGGAAATTTCTCCGAACCCCTTCGCCCGCGCGATAGCCTTCTCTACCAACTTGGTCTCCGGATCGTCTCCTCGCCGCCAGCCGCCTCCAGTCGCTGGTCTCCGTCGCCGTCAACGGGAATTCTACCCCGCCGTTGGTGCCATAGCGAGTCTCCACCGAACTAGGGTATGGACTCGATCTTTGTGCTATTCTCCAATCCGATTCTTAGCACATTGTGATCATCATGATTCTTGCCACGATTGAAACACTCCTATCTAGTCAATGCGCTCGTAGATTAGTTTTGATTCGAAAATTTTAGAGTTAGGTTTCCGCCGAAACCATCTCGGACCCACCGAGTTGAAAAACTCGGTCCCACCGATTTGGCTCATGCCATTGCACAAGTGAGACTCGGTCTGACCGAGAATTACTTATCGGTGTGACCGATTTTGGAACTTTGTGAAACCCTAGCAGTCTCGGTGCCACCGAACTGTGACTCGGTCTGACCGAGTTCACTAGTTTAGGTTCCAAAACTGCTTCGGTATCACCGAGTTTAAAAATCGGTAGATCCGAGATGATTTCAGTGGGAAACTAAAACTAAGTTTTTGGATCATTCTTTTGCAAAAATCTCTGCATTTTGTGATGCTCATCTATTCTACCTCATCTATAAACTATTCACAGGGTCAGCAGTCAGAGTTTGCATCATGTCAGACCAAAGTGATAGCCAGAACTTGTCAGAGCAGCAAGTGCAGATGAGTGAGGGCACTAGTCCCTCCAGCTCTTCAGATGATGGCAGCAGAAGTACCCCAAGCAATTTGCCAAAAGCTGCCACCAGACAGAGGAAGAAGAGAACTTCAGATTCTGAGGATGAAGATTATGTGGCAGAGGAAGAGGAAGCCACATCAAAGAGAGTTGAGCCAGCACAGGGCACAAAGCCAGGCTTAAAGATCAAAAGGCCAGCAGCCAGGCAGCCTATGCCAAAGGCCAGAGCTTCAACCAAGATTTCTGAGAAGCCCACTCCCATAGAGCCAATTGCTGCTGAAGGCAAGAAAAGGAAGGAAAGGGTGAAGAAGACCGTAGCTAGAGTGCTTGGGAAGGCTTCCATCATGGAAGAAGAGGAAGAAGAAGAGGTAGCTGCACCAGCACCTAAGGCACCCAAGCTGATGGGTGATGCCATAAGATCAGGGTCAACGGCTTCTAAGGCCAAGCCAGCTCCAAAGCCAAAGCCAAAGAGGAATACAAGAAGCATCCCAGCTGCTGAGAAGAACAAGGCCCCAGTGCCTGACATTGCTGAAGACGAAGAAGGTCAAGTGCTCAGAAAGCTCAAGCCCAAGATCCCAGACCATAGTGATGCTCATCCTGTGGCTGAGGACATGAAGCTCAGGGGAGACTCAAGGCTCAGTAAGTGGAGAGAAGCAGATCCGTATGCTTCAAGGAGGAGGAATGCTCTGGATTACAGGTTTCACACCAAGGAACAGCAAGATTTCTATGAGACAGTGCTGCTTGATAAGAAGCCCATAGTTTGTGACATGAGATGGGTTGATTGGGAGTACATCAAGGACAATGAAGAGCACTATCCTGGAGTGGAAGATAGCTTCAATGCTTGTGGAGTAGCAGACTTTGTTGGGAAGAAGCTCACAAAGTGGAACGAGGAACTTATTATGCAATTCTACTCCACGGCACATTTCTACCCAGATGGAAAGATCACATGGATGTCTGAAGGTACGAGGTACCAATCTACTGTTGCTGAGTGGGCACAGCTCATCAATGCCCCAGAGGAGCATGAGGATGACTTGGACATTTATGCCAAGAAGAAGATGGACCACAACTCTATGTCCAATATGTACAAGGAAATTCCAAACGAGGCACTTGACACTTTCAAGTTTGGCTCAGTACACTATCTTCTGTCAGGGCTGCCAACCATAAATTGGATACTGAGGCACACCTTATTGCCCAGGTCTGGAGATCACAAGATGATCAGAGGCCATGAAATCAACTTGCTACATATCTTTGATGTGCCACAGAAGTTCAAGGTGATGAGCCTCATGGTAGAGACAATCAAGAGGACAGCAGCAGACCAGAAGAGGAGTTGTGGATATGCCCCACAGATTCAGGAGCTCATCAACTCCAAGATGGGCACGGGCATATACTTATTGGACAAGGAACACCTGCCCATCCATCCAGATTTTGAAGATAATAAAGTTGTTATGACTGAGAATGAACCATCGTCTGCCCAAGCACAAGCAAAGAAGGAGAAGGGAAGGAAGGAGAAAGCTGCCAAGATGCCTACTCAAGAGGAGGCATATGAATATTTCCTGAAAACCAAACAAGAGCAGCTTGGTTACCTAATTGCATCCACCCTGTGGATTGAGAAAGGACTAGCCACCCTAACTCAGAACCAGGCAAGCCTAGAGAGAATCATGGAACAAAAGTTCTATGACTTGGATGTCAAGGTGACAGAGATTCAGACTGCAGTGGAGCAGCTCCAAGATGACATGCAGGAGAGGAGAGGCGGGACTACAACTAATGCCTTTGCCAGAGTGCCACGAGGTCCGAGGTCGTCTGCAGTGCCAGTTGCTGACCCCAGAGCCACCACGTCTGCACCAGCTACAGCTTCAGTTCCACCAGCTCTAGCGTCCACTTCAGCCTCGACTCCGACCACGTCTACAGAAGGCTTCGTCCTTGGAGTGCTCCGGACTCCACCACCACCTGAAGATCAAGCCTGAGAGTCGATCTAGCACTATGCATTTTCTAGGAACTTTTTGGTAACTTGTTGCCAAAGGGGGAGAAAATGTATAGATCATAGGCTTCGAGAGAGAGAGTGTTGCTTTTATTCTCTCTTGTTTTATTTGGTGGTTTTTCGAACTTTGTTTGCTTTTGAGTGCTCGAGATACTATAGCCGTTATCTGTGAGACATTGATGATCATGTGTTTGATCATAAGCTACACTTAATGCTTGGTGAATATTATCATCTTATCTATCTTATGTGATCATTCACTATTCTTGGTGATGAGTGCATGTATTTCATTCTTATCATTTTAAGAGCTCCACCAAGATGTATGTGACATGGAAGAGTAACCCATGACTCTAACTCTTTGTGCATTTGTAGTCCAAAGCAAATTTTAAATATGCACAAATTTAGGGGGAGCTCTTACTTGTCACATACTTCTCAAAGCGATGATATATTTCATGCTTATTATCATTTGTCGAAGCTTTGATCTATAAGTTGTCATCAATTACCAAAAAGGGGGAGATTGAAAGTGCAACTATCCCTAGGTGGTTTTGGTAATTCATAACAACATATAGCTCATTGAGCTAATGCTATTCCAAGATGACTATTTCAGGAAAGCTCAATGATTGGCATGGCATGGATGTGAAAGTGGAACCCTCAAAATGCTAAGGACAAAGGATTGGCTCAAGCTCAAAAGCTCGAGACTCTTCATTTTATATTTTAGTGATCCAAGATCACATTGAGTCTTTAGGAAAAGCCAATACTATCAAGGAGGGATGAGGTGTAGCTTAATGAGCCTCTTGCTTCATGTGCTTAGTGATATGCTCCAAAAACCCCAACTACTTTCCCATATCCACATATGACCTAAACCCTAAGCCAAACTCGGTCATAGATCCATTCTATCCGGCGCCACCGAGTTTCACTTGTCATAAGCCACTGCCAAACCCTAGCAATTCGGTTCTACCGATAGGGATCTCGGTCTCACCGAGATGGGATTGCAAACTCTCTGTTTCCCTTTCGTAACTTTTCGGTCTCACCGAAAGAGCGGATCGGTCCCACCGAGATTGCAATGTAAATTCAGTGTTTCCTTTTTGTAACTTTTCGGTCTCACCGAAAGAGCAAATCGGTCCCACCAAGTTTGCCTGACCAACTCTCTGGTTAGCTAATTACCAAAATCGGTCTCACCGAGTTTGTGTAATCGGTCTCACCGAGATTACGTTATGCCCAAACCCTAACCATATCGGTCCTACCGAGTTGCATGTCAGTCCCACCGAAAATCTCTAACGGTCACTAGGTTTACCTTTTCGGTCCGACCGAGTTTGTTGATTCGGTCCCACCGAGATTGGAAAACTGTGTGTAACGGTTGGATTTTGTGTGGAGGCTATATATACCCCTCCACCTCCTCTTCATTCGGAGAGAGAGCCATCAGAACACATACACAATTCCAACTCATATGTTCTGAGAGAGAACCACCTACTCATGTGTTGAGACCAAGATATTCCATTCCTACCATATGAATCTTGATCTCTAGCCTTCCCCAAGTTGCTTTCCACTCAAATCTTCTTTCCACAAAATCCAAATCCTATGAGAGAGAGTTGAGTGTTGGGGAGACTATCTTTTGAAGCACAAGAGCAAGGAGTTCATTACCTACACACCATTTGTTACTTCTTGGAGAGTGGTGTCTCCTAGATTGGCTAGGTGTCACTTGGGAGCCTCCAACAAGATTGTGGAGTTGAACCAAGGAGTTTGTAAGGGCAAGGAGATCGCCTACTTCGTGAAGATCTACCGCTAGTGAGGCAAGTCCTTCATGAGCGATGGCCATGGTGGGATAGACAAGGTTGCTACTTCGTGGACCCTTTGTGGGTGGTTGCTTCTTCGTGGACCCTTCATGGGTGGAGCCCTCCGTGGACTCGCACAACCGTTACCCTTTGTGGGTGGAGCCCTCCGTGGACTCGCGTGACCGTTACGCTTTGTGGGTTGAAGTCTCCATCAACGTGGATGTAGGATAGCACCACCTATCCAAACCACGGGAAAAACATCCGTGTCTCCAATTGCGTTTGAATTCTCCAAACCCTTCCCTTTACATTCTTGCAAGTTGCATGCTTTACTTTCCGCTTCCAATATACTCTTTGCATGCTTGCTTGAATTGTGTGATGATTGCTTGACTTGTCCTACAATAGCTAAAATCTGCCAAGAACTAAAATTGGGAAAAGGTTAAGTTTTTATTTGGTCAAGTAGTCTAATCACCCCCCTCTAGACATACTTTCGATCCTATAGTTCCCGAGGCCGAGGCTCCTGAGCCCCCAGCCGTTCCTCGCGAGACGGCGCTTGACGGCGCCCCCCAGGCTGACTCCTCTAGCGCTGATCATCTTGACGCTTCTCCCGCACCAGGGGCCGACCCCTGCGCCGTGCGCTTGGGTCGGTTCCGCGTAGACTTCGAGGCCCTCCGCAAGAGGAAGGAGGCCTTGGGTGGCAACGACCGCCCTTGCCGCTTGTTGAAGCATAGCAAGTACTTTGCCATGGACAAGTAAGTCTTCTTCTTTCCTTGCTTGTTCGGTTTGCTATCCCTGCGACTAATTGTGCCCCTTTCAGGTCCTGCCCTGCGAAACCTGCCGAGCCAGCCCAAGAGCCATCCCCCCAAGCTTCGCCTTCTCTGCTAACTCTGGGCTCACCGAGCTCGAGCGGCACCCCTGCTACCGGACCAGTTGAGGGAGTGGTCCGTTCCACAGGGCACCTCGAGCTTGCGCGCCTGCTGTCCTTTCTTCACGAGTCCTCCTAGGGCACATCTGGCCTGCCCCGTGTTCCTCCTCTGATCATAGATGGGGAATGGCTGAAGTTTGTCTTTGGCTCTTCTTTCATGGGTGGACCGATGCCAGGCCGGGTTCCCAGAGATGTCCATCTGGCGATGACTAGGGCGCCAGCCCCCAGCACCGTGCCGGGAGGGGGCCAGCCGCCCCGGGGCCCGCCGCATGCTTCGGTGGAAGAGGGTGATGCAGAAGACGTGCTCAGGCGCTCTGAAGAGCGACGCGTCCTCTGTGAAGAGTTCCTCCAGAGGGCGGTGGATCCGGTGAGCCTGATTGGGGCAGAGCTTGCTGACGAGGATGCGCGCCTCGAGGCCAAAGGTTTGTGCCTTGCTGAGGAGAGGCGCAAACTAAAGGTAGTCGTCGCCCTCGCGCGTCATCAACGTGATCTTGACAACGCGAAGGCTGAAGCGTCGCTGGCAGCTTCGTGGGGGGCCAGCTCCCTGGCTGTTGAGGAGGCTCGGGAGGCAGACCGACGGCGCAAGGATGCGGAGGAGCACGCACGGGAGCTCCAAGCCTGGAGCAACTCCCTGGAGCAGCAAGTCGAATTGTGCCAGGCGGCCCTTGAGTCGATGGGGGTGGCTTTTGTTGACCGGGCGGAGCTTCTGAAGCGCGAGGAGGCGCTGACGCTGGAGGCCGCCAAGCGCAACCTTGACCTTGAGCGGTTGGAGACGAGGGAGCGCCTGGTGGCCCGGGCGGAGGATGACGTTGCCGCGTGCGAAGCCCAGGCCCAGGAAGAAGTCGATCGCCATGTGGCGGAAGCTCGCTCGGCCTTCGAGCGCGAATACAAGATGAGGTTGGGGCTGATCAAGGTTGAGGCCGAGGGGAAGACCGCACCCCTCAGCGCCAAACTGACCGAAGCGACGCGGCGTGCGGACTCCTCCGCAGCCGCCCTCAGCGCGGCACAGGCGGAGTTGTCCTCTTCCCGGGCCGAGCAGCTTCTTCTTCAACAGAGGGTTGATGACGCCAAGGCCGTCGCGCAGCGGAGTGAGGAAAATCTCCGTCGGTGGCGGGTTCTGGAGCATGTGCATGCCCCCATGCTTCAAACGCTCCGAGAGAGGGCCAACACAGCTTTGGGCTACATCTGCGAGGTTGCCGCTAGGGAGCCGCATGAGGTCAACTACGCCGGCAACCTCCAATTTTTCACCGATGTGGTGACGCTTCTGGAGAACCGGTCCGAGAGGTCCCGTTGGCTTGTCGAAGAGAGGAGCCAAGCCTTGCTTGGGCGTGCCTTCTCCCGCGTCTTCAGCCATCTGCAGGACAGGGACCCCCACTTCGACTTCGACGCTGGCATCGCACCCATGCCCATTGCCGTCCGGGGGGACCTAGCGCGGTGGGTGGAGGACAACGTGGACGCCCTCGTCAGGGCCTTTGCGTCCGATGACGACGGCATGGTTGTGGGCGCCAATGAAGGCGATGTTGTGGACGAGCCTGGCGCTGATGGAGCTGCTGGCGGCAGCGGCAATGCCGACGACGCCAGTGATGCCTCCGAGGACGCCCAAGACGCGGTGAGTGATATGTCCGACTGACCGCGCGTTACTGTCGTTTAACCTGCACGAAGAAAGTTCGAGCTTGGCCCTGAAGGATGTAAGAGCATTTTGGGAGGGGAAGCCCCTCATGTAAAGGTTTGCAATTAGTACTCTAAGCATGATGTTGTGTGTGAATGTAGCCGTCGGCCCGGTGATGGTCAGCTGACTTGTGTACCTTCCGACCCCGACGAGTCCCGAGCGGGCCTGCGGGCGCCGCTGCTCCTCGGTGTCTTCTGATTAACTTGTGGATCCCGCGATGAAAACCTCCGGAAAGGGTGCAGTAACAGCGGTCCTGGTTGTGGACGTGCCTGGCCCGGCCCGGCTCGCGAGGGGCTCGCGAGGGGGGGCAGCCAATGTTAACCTTGGACGCAAAGCCAAAACCAGAACGCGAGAGATTGCTCGAACGAGACTAAACACCCCTTCCCCCAAACACATGCAAGCATCGAGCTCAAATCCAACTTAAATCCAAATCGAAGAACTTGTCAACAAGGAAAGGCAAAAGCAAAAGGCCGCGTCTGGCACCTAGTCTAGTCTCCGACGTCTTCTCACTAGCGCGGAGCTAAGTGCTGCCACTGGGCGTGGGCGGGAGCCCCCGAGGCCAGAGGGCGGCTCTCCGGAGACTCCGGGGCATGTACAGCCCCACTCATTTTTACGTGAGAGTGTCACGGGGCGGTGAGCTTCACAGGCACTGGGCCTTCTTCACAGGTACTGGCCTTGCTTCATATCGCCAGACAAGGGCCCTGCCTTGCACCACACTCTACCGCCATCGACGGCGACCGGAAACCAGGACGGCACCAATGAGGTAGAGCGGTCGCCAGCGGTTCCCCTGACGACCACAGGCCCCCTGCCGGGGGCAGGCCTTGGGTCACCTCCCCGACAGTGGGCCTACCTCCTAAGAACGCCTTGGTAACGAACCCGAATCTCGGCCCCTCTCCTGTAGCCCCCTGCGCCCTCCTCCTGAGGGGTATGAGGCTGCAGAATTGGGCTAGCCACCCGCTGTGAGACCTGTATCTCCTGCGACCCATGGTTAGCATAAGCTTGTCGCTGAGGGATGAGTGGTACCCGATAGTTTCCGTTGACGGCGCGGTCGTCGAGGTTCTCCTGTGGTTCCTGAAAGAGCTCAGCTCCTGGCATCTCCTCGCCCCAGCCTGGCTCGAGGAATGAGCCATGATCTTCTTCCACTGCGCACCCCTGATTCACCATGCGGGGCACATAAGCTTCTGGGATCACCGCCCCGTGCGCCTCGCCGTAGCATCCCGTATGCCACACAGCCTGGCGTGGAGCGCCGTCTTGGCGGTGATGGTGCGGTGGTCCGCCGAGGCCGAAGGCCGCGGCGTCCACCTCCTCACTGGCCTGAGAGGGCGCTGGCGTGACTTGTCGCCCGGTGCCGGCAGAGGTGTTGGCGCTAGACGGGCCCTGGAGTCCGCTGGAAGTTGCACGCATGCGCACGATGCCACCATGGGGCCCGCCTTGGGTCTGGGGTGGCAGCTGGACACAGAAAGGAGGTGTTCCTGAGGTGGCGATGTCCAGGAGCTCGGCTACTCGTTCCAACAACACGTCACGGCCGCCCTCCAGCAGTCGGCACCATAGCAGCTCTCGGGCCACCATGAGCGCGGCCCTGGAATTCGCTTGCTCCCGTCGGGTGTACGGCGCTGTGGCCACGGCGTGGTCTGAGGCATTTGCTGCGGCCCGCACTTGCCGTGGTGTGAGGGCAGGCGGCATCTGGCCGCGTCGCCCGCGCCCCGCAGCACCCTGCGGAGCGTGGGCTGCCTGAGGCGCAAGGTTGAGGTCACCCTGGGCTGGTGCCACGACGTGGGCGGGCCACGCTGCCCAGCGGTCGGCATTGGCTGCCGGGTCGGTTGACATCTGAATGGCGAAGCGAAGGAACGCGATGCGGAGGAAGAAGGATTCCGGCGCACCCCTACCTGGCGCACCAAATGTCGGATTTCGGGTTCTGGTACTCCCTTGAGGTTCGAACAATGGGGTGCGCGTGGAGATCTCTCCCCTACCGATCTACGTCCAATCTCCTCGCGTGATCTGAGCTGGAAACAACGAACAACACAAGGGACACAAGGTTTATACTGGTTCGGGCCACCGTTGTGGTGTAATACACTTCTCCAGTGTGTGGTGTGGTGGATTGCCTCAGGGGGCTGATGATGAACAGTAGAAAGGAAGAACAGCCTCGCGAGAGGTGTTCTTGAGCTGTTGCGAGAAACTTCTAGGGTGAGTTCAGTCGCCTCTCTCTCTCTCTGCTAGGGTTCTACCAGATCTCTCCTCCCGTCCCTACTCTATGGTGGGTAGCTCTATTTATAGAGGCCCTGGGCCTCTCCCCAAATAATGAGCGGGAAGGGCGCCAACACTTGGCCATTTTGAAGGGGAACATATAGTACAAGTTATTCTGACCAAAGGTGGTCTTAGGCTGCCAAAAGCACTGGTGATGACGCCGTCTTGGGATCCACGGTGAC
The DNA here is from genome assembly GCF_002162155.2 of Triticum dicoccoides. Taxonomy (NCBI): domain Eukaryota; kingdom Viridiplantae; phylum Streptophyta; class Magnoliopsida; order Poales; family Poaceae; genus Triticum; species Triticum dicoccoides. The sequence continues at coordinate 210,617,789 of NC_041384.1, read as the reverse complement.
CTCCGTCCTGCCGCTCTGCTACTCTTGGTCTCGTTGCACCGGAATGGAAACCTTTGCCTGATGCCTTGGCCTATGCTTGCCCCCTTTGCACCAAAGGGGAAACGAGGACACTGCGCAGGCCGGCGCCCGCCTGGCGCCCGCCTGGTCTTGATCGTCATGGCTTGCGCCATGGGTTCCTCGCGAGGTATCCCCGCCTTGATCTCTCCGCCTCCTCGCGAGCCTGCCGGATGAGGCCGCCTCTGAGGAAGCTTTCTGTTGTCCTCCCCGCGAGGCTTGGCCCCTCGCGAGGGTCTTGAGCTTGAGATGATGAAGATGGTCCGCGCTGGGCCCCCACTTGAGCCACGCCGCAGGCCGCAGGCAGGCAAGTCTGGGGACCCCCGTTCCTAGAACGCCCACAATAGCCAATTACAAGGGTGCAAGCTCGTTGTTCTTTGATAAGCAAGGAGCCCCCAAGTAATATTTGAGTTGTGCTCAGTGGTTACCTATGTTTGAGTTGTGCTTGATGCTACAGACTCTCTTTGGTTCCACATAATTTCCTTTTAGCTTGAAGCCTACCAAGAGGTGTAGCTATGGTGTGAAGACAACCAAGCCCCCTAGTGATGTCCCTTTTTGGTTTTAAACCGATCAAGAGGTGTAGCTATGGTTCAGATAGGACCAAGCCCCCTAGTGACTCCCTTTATATTTGTGTGGCCTTATAAGCCGGGTTAATAAAACTCCGCTTTGTCAGTAAAAACCCTTGTTAAACCACACATGATGTAAAAAAGGAACAGAGAGCCCGCTTTAGCCGAGGCTCCGGTTTATTATATAATATATACATTGTCATAAGTATGTACATAACAAGAGCCTATGGCTCAAGTATAGTAAGGCCGAAGAAGGGCTATATTCCATGGCCGCTTGGTCTCCTCCTCCAATTTACGTGAGTCTTTGTGCTCTCGAACATCAATGAGGTAATATGACCCGTTGTGCAGATTTTTGTTGACCACAAACGGTCCTTCCCAAGGTGGGGATAACTTGTGCATATCAGTCTGATCCTGGATGAGTCGGAGCACCAGATCGCCTTCTTGAAAAGTTCTGGTCTTCGCCCGGTGGCTGTGATAACATCGGAGATCTTGTTGATAAATCGTCGAACGTGCTGCTACTAAATCACGCTCCTCATCTAACAGTTCCAGTGAGTCCTGTTGTGCTTTCTCATTCTCAACTTCAACATATGCCGTCACACGGGGTGAATCATGACGGATGTCACTAGGGAGAACCGCCTCCGCTCCGTAAACCATGAAGAAAGGTGTGTAACCCGTAGATCTGTTAGGTGTGGTGTTGATACTCCATAACACAGAAGGTAACTCCTCCACCCAACAACCCGGTGTCCACTTTAAAGGAACCATAAGCCGGGGTTTAATACCTCTCAAAATTCCTTGATTTGCTCTCTCTGCTTGACCATTAGACTTGGGGTGAGCTACTGATGCTACATCAAGCCGGATGTGCTCATGTTGGCAAAATTCATCCATCTCACCCTTTGACAGATTAGTACCACTATCAGTTATAATACTGTGTGGGAAACCAAACTGGAATATCACCTTTTTGATGAATTGAACCGCCGTGGCTGCATCACACTTACTGACTGGCTCTGCTTCTACCCATTTGGTAAACTTGTCAACTGCCACTAACAGGTGGGTCTTTTTGTCCCTGGATCTCTTAAAGGGTCCAACCATATCGAGCCCCCAAGTTGCAAACGGCCAAGTGATTGGAATCATTCTCAACTCCTGAGCCGGAACATGAGCGCAGCGCGCAAATTTTTGACAACCGTCACACCTTTTGACTAAATCCTCAGCATCAGCATGAGCTATCAACCAATAGAAACCGTGACGAAAAGCCTTAGCTACCAAGGATTTTGAACCGGCGTGGTGACCACAATCTCCTTCGTGGATTCCTCGCAAAATCTCACAACCCTCTTAAGGAGACACACAACGCTGAATTGCTCCTGTGACGCTGTAATGATGTAACTCCCCATTGATTATGGTCATTGACTTGGAACGCCGGATTATCTGCCGGGCCAAGGTTTCATTCTCCGGTCACTCGCCCCGGTTCATGTAAGCCAAGTACGGGACTGTCCAATCCAGTATAACATGCAAAGCTGCCACCAATTGGGCCTCCGGGTCAGGAATAGCCAACTCCTCCTCTGTGTGTATCCTGACCGATGGATTATGGAGTACGTCGAGGAAGACATTAGGTGGCACCGGTTTACGCTGAGAGCCTAGGCGACTTAAAGAGTCTGCCGCTTCATTCTTTCGCCGGTCTATATGGTCAACTTGATAACCCTTGAAATGACTAGCCACTATGTCCACCTCTTGTCGATATGTAGCCATGAGTGGGCCATTAGAATCCCAAGTGCCAGATACTTGTTGAGCCACTAGGTCTGAGTCACCGAAGCACTTAACCCGGCTTAAGTTCATCTCCTTAGCCATCCGAAGACCATGGAGTAAGGCCTCGTACTTAGTTGCATTGTTAGTACAAGGGAACATTAAGTGAAGAACATAACAAAACTTGTCACCTCGTGGGAAGTTAATATGACTCCAGCCCCCGAGCCCTCCAATTGCCTGGATCCATCAAAGTGAATAGTCCAATACGTGTTATCTGGCTTTTCCTTTGGTGCCTGCAACTCTGTCCAATCATTGATGAAGTCCACGAGTGCTTGGGATTTGATCGACGTGTGAGGTGTATACTTGAGCCCGTGAGGTCCAAGCTCAATAACCCACTTGGCAATCTGGCCAGTTGCTTCTCTGTTTTGAATGATATCTCCCATAGGGGCTGAACTGACCACTATGATAGGATGACCCTGAAAATAATGTTTGACCTTCCGGCTTGCCATAAACACCCCATACACTAGCTTCTGCCAATGTCGATACCTTTGCTTTGATTTGATAAGCACCTCACTGATATAATAAACCGGCCGTTGAACCGGATACTCCTTTCCAGCCTCCTTGCGCTCCACAACAATAGCCACACTAACAGCCCTAGCATTAGCAGCCACATATAGCAGTAAAGGCTCCTTATCAATCGGTGCTGCAAGCACAGGCGGTTCAGCTAACTGCCTCTTCAGATCCTCAAACGCTTTATCAGCTGCATCGCTCCAAACAAAGTCATCCGTTTTCTTTAGCATCTGATATAAAGGGATAGCCTTCTCCCCTAGACGACTGATAAACCGGCTCAAAGCCACAATCTGACCTGCCAGACGCTGAACGTCCTTGATACATGCCAGTTTAGCCAGAGAGGTGATAGCTGTGATCTTCTCCGTATTAGCCTCAATGCCCCTGTTAGACACCAGAAAACCCAAGAGCTTGCCTGCCGGAACACCAAAGACACATTTGTCTGAATTAAGCATCATCTTATAAACCCGGAGGTTATCAAAGGTTTCTCTCAAGTCATCTATCAATGTTTCCTCCTTCCTGGATTTTACCACAATATCATCCACATATGCATGAACATTGCGCCCAATCTGCTTATGAAGACAATTCTGAACACAGCGTTGATAATTCGCCTGGGCACTCTTAAGCCCAAAGGGCATGGAGACATAGCAGAAGGCTCCAAAGGGATTTATAAAAGTTGTCTTCTCCTGGTCCTTAACTGCCATTTTGATCTGATGATAACCAGATTAAGCATCCAAAAAACACAAACAGTCACAACCCGCCGTAGCATCAATAATCTGATCAATATGAGGGAAGGCAAAGGGATCTGCTGGGCAAGCCTTGTTCAAATCTGTGTAGTCCACACACATACGCCAAGTGTCGTTTTTCTTAAGAACCAACACCGGATTAGCCAACCACTCCAGGTGAAAGACCTCCACGATAAAACCTGCGGCCAACAGCCGAGCTACCTCCTCACAGATAGCCTTGCGCCTTTCTTCGTTGAACCGGTGGAGAAACTGTATGACCGGTTTAAACTTAGGATCTATATTAAGTGTGTGCTCAGCAAGTTCCCTCGGTACACCTGGCATGTCAGAAGGCTTCCATGCAAAGATGCCCCGGTTCTCATGGATGAACTCGATGAGCGTGCTTTCCTATTTGGGATCCAGATTAGCGCTGATGCTGAACTGCTTGGATGAATCGCCAGGAACAAAATCAACAATCCTTGTGTCTGTGGCCGATTTAAACTTCAACGCCGGATCATGCTCCGTAGTTGGCTGTTTCAAAGAAGTCATGTCTGCCGGATCAACCTTGTCTTTATAAAACTTCAGCTCTTTCGTGGCACAAACCGACTCAGCGTAAGCCGCATCACCTTCCTCACATTACAAAGCAATCTTCCTACTCCCATGTACCGTGATGGTCCCCTTATGACCTGGCATCTTAAGCTGTAGATAAACATAACACGGCCTCGCCATGAACTTGGCATAAGCCGGTCGCCCAAACAGAGCGTGATACGGACTCTTGATTTTCACTACCTCAAAAGTCAAGGTTTCTGACCTTGAATCTTGATCTTCTCCAAAGGCCACCTCTAGATATATCTTGCCCACTGGATATGCAGACTTACCGGGCACCACACCATGAAAAACAATGTTCGACGGTTTAAGATTCTCATCTGTCAACCCCATACGGCGGAAGGTATCACAGTAAAAGATGTTGATACTACTTCCACCATCCATGAGTACTTTGGTGAACTTATACCCCCCAACATGAGGTGCCACCACTAAGGCCAGATGACCTGAATTATCAACCCGAGGCGGGTGATCTTCTCTACTCCATAAAATGGGTTGCTCAGACCAGTGCAGACACTGAGGCAACGCCGGTTCAACAGAGTTCACGGCCCTCTTGTGAAACTTCTGATCACGCTTGCACAAGCTAGTGGTGAAGACATGATACTGCCCACTATTCAACTGCTTCAGATTGCTCTGATAACCCGACTGCTGCTGCTGTTGATTCCCCTAATGGTTATAACTTCCCTGATTGCCCTAGTTGCCTTGATTGTTAGGTCCGCTTTGATTGCCTTGAAATCCTGAACCGAAGCTACTGCCTCCATAACTCGGCCCATGAAAACCACCTCCTGAACCGCCTGGCGGGCCATTGTCGTATTGAAACATATTGGAGTTCTTGAACTCTCGCATGATGTAACAATCCTTCCAAAGATGTGAAGCTGGCCTCTCCTTCGATCCATGCTTTGGACAAGGTTGATTTAACAGGCTCTCCAGATTGGGGCCTGACCGCCCACCCCTCTTGGGCTGTTTGCCCTTACGACGCTGACCGTTATCCTAAGCATTGGTATTAGCCACAAAGTCCAAACTATTGTCTGCTTTGCATTTACCATTGTTTCCATGACCTGCCGGGTTATGCTGATGTCCCTTGGTGTTGCCGTTCTTCTTACCTTTCCCCGGTTTTGTCCTCCTCTGAGTCAGGGTCTTTGGTATTATCTGAATCGACATATTTAACCAAAGCGGCCATAAGTGTTGACATATCATTGCAGTGACGTTTGAGCCTTCCTAACTTCTGTTTTAGCGGTAGAAACTGGCAATTACCCTCCAACGTTAACACTGTTGTATCCGCATTGATGTGATCCGACGATTGCAGAATAGCTGAGACCCGCTTCACACAATGGGTTGTAGACTCCCCATCCTCTTGAACACAAGCGGCCAGGTCCATAATCGACATAGGCTACTTACAGTATCCTTAAAATTCTAGATAAACCGGTGTTTTAATTCTACCCATGATCCGACAGAGTTAGCTGGTAAGCTCTTTAACCAAGTACGAGCTGTCCCCTCCAACATCATGGTGAAGTATTTAGCACACACTGCTTCATCCACATCCAACATCTCCATTGCCATCTCATAACTTTCAACCCATGACTCTGGTTGCAAATCAGCGGTGTAATTGAGCACCTTACGGGGTCCCTTAAAATCCTTGGGCAGTCGTACATTCCGTAAAGCGGGGGTAAGTCACGGCACTCCTAAAGAACTGAAGACCACGCTTGGCTCCACTGAAGCGGTAAGGCGAACCGGAGTAGGTTGACGAGCTGCATGCAAAGCTGCTAACTTGGCCTCTCGACGTGGACGACCATGATCCACCACATCCTGCGCATTAGCACCTCCACCTCCCGGGTTGTGCCCTCGCGGCGTGTTACGGTGACGTGCACTGCTCGATATAGCCGGTTCATCCTCAACGCGCCTATTGTAGCTTCGACTCGGACGGGGGTGGAATGAATCCTCTCGCGACTATGTGAATAAGCTTGCTGCTGGTTTAAAGCCGTTTGAAGGAGCTCCCTGGCCCATCGTGTCTCAATCGCTACTGGTGACTTGCCGTCAGCTGGGAGGGCTGCCAATCATGAAGCAGCTGCCACAATGTTGTCTAACGGGTTGGAGTAATGCCCCGGGGGTGTTGGGATATACTGCGGTACAATGTTGTTCTGACAAGGCGGGTCCATCGTGCGCGGCTGAACCGGCGCTCCTGTTCCCGGTGCCTCCGTCCGATTTACCACTGGCTGGTTACTGGTTACGGCTCCTGGCATGCTGAAGAGATTTCTTGGCTCATAACCCGGCAGGAGGTGCGACCGGTATCTTCTCCTCATGACCTCATCTGAAGCATTCTGGTCCAACCTAAGCCAGTAGGCCTGAGCTTCCAACTCGGCCCGTTCTGTAGCCATCCTGGCATTCTCTGCCGCCAAGTCCACTTTAGCCTGAGTTATCTGATCTTTCACCTTTGCAATCTCCGCATTGTGCTGATCTCGGGCTGCGGTGTCCACTTCTGCTGCCATCAATGTTTCCAAAGCGTCGAACAAATCAGAAAAAACTTGAGCCGAAGGTGGCGCAGAGCCTCCTGCTCCTACTGGCGTTGCTGTTGCTGAACCGGAGAGCATTTCCACGGTGGTAGAGGAGTGATGCGCTGGTTGTGTACCGGCCATGAAAACAACGACCCGGTTTGGCAGATCGAGGGGGTCCGGAATACTGTTGCCATCGGAACCTCTGCTAATCCGGCCGTCCTGCAACTGATACAGCGACTTGGTCTCTCCGGTTGAAGACTCATCATCAGAACAGACAACGGTTTCTCCATCAGATGCTGGTCCATCCTCATATTCCGCTCCATGGATGACACCTATGAAAACATGCCTTGCTGCGGGCTGAACCGGGGTAGGGCTTGCACGCCGAGCCATCTCGACGACGTCGGTGCAGGTGTCCAGCTCAGGGCCCGGTTCACCGATCTTGCCGATGAAGACATGAATCCCACCAAAGGGGGCCGGGTACCCGTATTAAATGGAACCGGCCTCGGGACCCATCCTGCATCATCGATGTCGATCTTGTCGCGACGACTCTTCGTCATCCGGCCCACAGCGTATCCCTTGAGTCAATCAAAGCTGCCCTTCAAGAAATTGAAACCGGACTTGGTCGTGGAGCCATCGCTACGGGTTAGCTTAGAGGGGTTAAACCGGACAAGAGACACGAGCGATTTTATGCTAGTCCGGCCCCTTCAAGGAAGGTAAAAGCCTATGTCTAGTTCTGATTGGTATTGCTAGGGTTTCGATGACCAGGGAGAGAATCCCCTTTGCGTGGCTCTCGAATCGTTGTATGTCGTCCCTAAACCGCTGTCGGGTCGTCTCTTTATATACATAGGTTAACGCCCGCCAGTTTACAGAGTCCCGAGGCCGAATCATAAACGTATCCAGCTCGGTCTCTATTCCTCCTAACTTACAACACAAGTTACATGAAAGAGTCGGTTTACATCTACACGCCTTAACTCGCCTTTGGGCCTTGAGCCTTCGTAAAGCGCCACCATCCTCACGTCTTCATGGGCTTCTATATTCAGGGAGTTAACCCGGCCACTCCTAGCTGGTTTACCTCCAGTAGTCATATCCTCAACACGTACCCACACACCTCTCCACATTTGCAAATAAGGCCTTCCCTCCTTCATCCTTTTCTCTCACGAGATAAACTAGTCATACAAATGCATCTTGATGTTACGTGCAACGCACGGGCATCTTGCTAGTAAGAATGAAAACAAACAACAACAAAATATTGGACGGTGGTTCGACGTCAAGACCGCGGGCACATCGGACAAGGTGGCCTTGTATTGGTATGTTGAGCCGTCTGTTTTAACACACATGAGCTGGTGTGGTGATTATACACACACGCACGCATGCACATGAACTGCATGCACGCAACACTCACACGAACACATGCACCCACGCACGCACGCAACACTCAAACGTACACATGCAGCCACGCACGCAACACGCACACACACACGCGTGCATGCACACACCACTACAACACACGACCAACACACACTCTCGTGCTCAAGTGCTCAACCTACATGTGCATGCGCACACATCAGGACCTGACAGACACATACACAACCAGGTGATTCCCGCGCACGGGGTGGAGTCTTGTCACGCTTGCATAAATTTGTGTTTATCTGACCTTTTCCCTATGTGAACTGACAGGTGGGACCCACAAGGAACATGGTCAATTTAACTAGTCAACGTGGTGCCACGCAGACTATTTGGCCGGTCAACAGAATGCAATCCGATGTTGAACCGTGAGCAACTGACCGTATAATCACCGCAAAACGTATATAGTGACCGTAATCAGCTTATTCTGAAGTTCGGTGAACGTATTACACTTTTCTCTCTGTAGGCCCTCCAAAACTACATCTCTACACGTTCTCGCATGTTACATCTAACAACTATGCAATACAGCACTACTACTACACTCTAACACAATAAATCATAGTATGTGTTTTTAGTTTTACTATATATCATATTGTTACTTAATTATTTAGTTTGCATACATTAAAATTGCCTTTGAAATGTATGGCCAGTATCATATACCACGCGGGAAAAATCTCGCCCTTTCCTATTTAATCGGGTTTGTATCGATGGATCATGCGAAACAGCAAAACTATAGTACTATATACAATACAAGTGACAATTCACTGGGCCGTCGTGTCGTGTACTCCTCCGTAGTAAGAGTGGACCGCTCGCTTTCATAAATCTTCTAGTCCCTTTCACCGACATGTGGGGCATCAAGCTACCGGGTCCACGTGCCATATCGGAATACAGTGCAGAGCAGCCGGGGTGAAGCACCCCGTCATGGCGCCGGCGTAGTAATGAGCAATGAGGCGTCAAATCACAAAGCTGCAACTTTCCCGTAGTTAAGTTGGAGGGGCGAAGTAATAATGCTAAAAAAAGAAGTTGGAGGGACGAAGCAACCATCATTTCACTCGTTGCTGAATCCGCTTCTCCCTCATCTTCTTCAAGTTAACCACGTGTTGCTTCTGTCGTTGTTCTGCCTCATGTGGGAAGCGGATCGGCTTGGTAAAGCACTAACACATGGGACCGCATGTTAGCAAACCGCCAGGACAATGTCCTCTAAAAATAAGAAACCTCCCCCGCATCCACGCGGCAAAATCACCTCCTTTTTACTAATCTTGATTCTATAAATTTTTTAGATCAATATAACTGAGATTTGTATAGATAGCACACAGGAGCAAAACCAAGTGGTACGGTTAAGGGCATCCACAATGTGTAGCCAAATGTGAAAATAGCTTTTGGCATCATGGGAACCATTGTGGACAGTGTTGGCAAAGCCAAAAGGATGGAACCGAAGCTCCCTGATTAATTGAGTGAAGGAATAGAAAAATGCAACGTCTCTCCTCTTTCTCCCGTGCTTGGACGCATGTACAGTATAGAGGACAGAGTCTACTCCCCTGTCCCTTCTATCACAAATCACAAAGTAGTGAGGCGTCAAATCACAAAGCACGGACGAAGCAACCATCATTTCACTCTTCGCTGACTCCGCTTCTCCATCGTCTTCTTCGAGAAACCATCTCACCGCACTAAGCTGGACGGACGACACTATTGTGTATGAGTAGTACTAGTACATTTACGCATCCTTTGGTTCAATGGACTTCCTGGATGCAAATAAGGCGGTTGTCTCGGCTTGCAGGCGGCACTTGCGAATGACTTACCCTGGTCTCCCTCAATGGTATTCTCCGTCGAACGCACTTCGCCAAACCACAATGTTCGAGATATCGTCGACATCACCGCAATGGGGAAGGAAGTCAAATATAGTTACTACTCCATTTTTTTGTACACAAGGCATGTATATGAAAATTACAATTTGAAAAAGGCCACTAACAGTAATAAAGGAAAAAATTTTGGGGTTTGCCTCGTGCTAGCAACCAAGGACATTAATATCCCCTGCATGCATGCGGAAGTGAGAAGGTTGGTTTGCATGGCGCTACATTAATCAAGCGATGAGGAGTGAGATGCTTAGCTCCTTGGGCTTTGGAGAAAAAATATGCATTAATTGACATGTGAAACGAGGATTTGTATCAATTAATCCCGCGAACACTACTAGGGAAAACCTGATACACAGAATCTTAGCAGCAGCGCGGTCTAAAAACAGACGCTACTGCTAATTATTAGTAGCGAGCTTCAGAAAACCGCGCTACTAATAGCACGGTAGCAGTAGCGGTATAGGTGAAACAAGCACTACTACTATAATTGCCACGGCGTTGCCCCCAGGCTAGATATAGTAGTAGCGCCCTTCCGAGGACGCGCTACTGCTAAAGTACTTAGTAGCAACATTTTTCTTCAAAACACGATACTGCTAAGTATTGCACCTAATTAAGTTTATCCCACACTGCTAAGCGAACAAGGTGTTTACCACCTTAAATATGTTACTTGTCAAACTACCTCAAGCACTTGGTCTTCATTGAACTATATGTGTAGGATTTGTGGCTGCAATATGAATCTTCACCTATGCCTATACAGGTACTGCGAGGATTCATGTTGACTATTTAGATTCTACACAAAAAGATCAATGATGACCAATGTATATATTTGAAGTTTTTACATGCTTAGACTTAGCAGTAGCGTTTTTTCAGGGCAAAGCGCTACTGATATTATAAAACAGAAAGGAATAGAGGTAGCGTGTTTCGCTTGACACGCTATAGCTAACTTAGCTATAGCGCGTTCCGGCAAAACGCATTGCTGCTAGTTTGACTTAACCGTCGGCCGCGCGGGATCAAAATTTCCCTAAGTCCTTCCCCACCACTTCCCCCTCTCCCCTAACTGCTCCATCGCTGCCGCCGCCCTGCTGCTCTCGACCTCACCACCGCCACCCGCCGCCGCCCTCAACCTCACCACCACTGCCTCCCGCCGCACACCCTCGACGCCGCCCCCGACCCCGACCTCGACGCCGCCCCGACCTCGACGCCGCCCTCGGCCGCGCGCCCGAGCTCCGACCCCGTCCTCGACGCCACCGGCCCCTCCCTCGCCGTAGTCACCGTAAGGCTCTACCTCTCCTCTCCCCTACCCTCCTCTCTCTCTGCTAGGGCAATTCATATATGTGTTGATGTTCATATGAACCCTAGATTTGTTTAGGGCAGTAGGCATTTTTTAGCATTTAGGAAAAATGATTAGCAAGTTTTTTAGGAAATTAGCTAGGGCAATTTTTTATGAAAATGCCTAAACAATAATTTCATTCAAAAAAACAGAATTGTTTTCCTTTCAAAAACTTGGTTAAACTAATTGTTGCTATGTAAACAAAAAACAAGATTGTTGTTATATGATATATGGCATTGATGTTCATTTGCATATTCCATTATTGAAGTGGTTCGATTGTGCCCAAGTGGCTTTGTTGTTTCCAGGGAATGAAGTCGAGCGGCCTATGTTTTGCCGGAATGTTGATTCATTTCTGTTCCGGCAAATTTCAGGTTCTCGATTTGTCGGCTTTTTAGTAAAAGTCATGCCGAAATTTTCCGTGAATTTCGGCATGACTTGTGCTACAAACTAGGACATATCGAGTGCCCTGGATTTGCCGCACCAGGAAGGAGTCAACATTCCTGCAAAGCATAGGCCTTTTTTATGTCATTATTCATTTTATTAGGTATAGAATTAATTAACTAGATTTAATCATAAGAACTAGTTGAATTAATAGAACTAGTTGAACATGTCACATTTGTTGTTATTTTTTAGTTAAAGCAATTTTTCCCGCATCGATGTCGATGATGCCTATCCCGCATCCTCGTCGTCGAGTCGGCGGAGGACACCTGCGTCACCAGATGGGCATGTCCGGGACTGGGCTCCGCCGGGGTGGTACTGGGAGGCGCTACCTACCAGGGCGCAGGTTGGTGAGGAGCCAGCCTGTCGTTTACCCGAACCTTCTTTGGTGGCGATCGCGTGGGCCAGTGACGGTCCAGAGGCTCGAGGACCCCGCGGAGGTGGTGCGTCATCGTGTCAGTGAGGAGGACGCGTACGTCCGTCGCTACATGTTTGCCTTGGAGCACAGGTTCTCCAATACCTGGCAGGTTCTCCAGGGATCTCACTGAAGCTATGATCCTATGATGGTTCCTTCTCTTTGGGTGTCCACCGCCCGCACCGATACCCGTCGTGCACTAGGGTTTTAGTTGTATTAGTGATGTTATATGTATGATACTATTCGGGATGTATTAGTGATAATATTTGACGATGTACAGATGCATGAGATGATTTACTTTTGCTTATTGAATGTATGCTAATTTGAATACTTATTTATTTTACGATTTGGTTTTGCTTATTGAATGCTCATGTCAATATGAGTCCTATAAGATATTTTGAGTATCCTGGTAGTTGTCTTTGATCGATTTTCAATTAATGTTTCAACTATGAACATAGGAAATGTCTGACAACGACAAGGATTTCAGTATTTCCAAATACTGCGAAGATGAGAGCGGCATGTGCGACAGAATCTTCCTAGATGATGATAGGCGCTTCAGCATCAAGTTGGACGTGAACTTCGAAGTGGATACAGTAAGTCACAATGACAAGTCTTTTTCGTAATTAAGCATGACATCTGCTTCATTTGCTTCAACTTATAATTTTTTTACTATTCTACTAGCTTATCCCCTGCCATGCAAGAGTTTTTTTCTTGGAAAAGATAGGTTTCAGTCATACTATGGAAGTAAAGAAAGTTTACTTGAAGACCGAGCATGGTTGTATTTTCCACGCAAAATTATACAATGCAGATGACTACACCTATTTTGGATGCAAAACTTGGCGAGCACTATGCAAGACTTATGTATTTGAGCCTGATATGGTTATCACCTTTGATATTCGTCCGGAAGATGATATTGAAGGTAATATTGACATCTAGGTCGATGTGAAGACGCCTCCAGTTATACCATTGTGTGAGTTTCTCAACCATATTTATGTCTTTGATATTTTTTATTCAAAATAGTTGACAACTAATTTCTATTGTCAGCTTATTTCCGTTCAAGAAAACATGTCCAGCGCTTGGTAGACATGACCTACTACTGTCCCGGGGCTGAACTAAACTACGAGGAGCTAAGTCATTATGTTTCATGGCTTGAGGATCTTGATACTGTCAAGACAAATTTTCTTCCTGCACTTAGAAATGTTAGTACTGAAAACATGCGACCAATAGTGTTCGTAGTGAACTACAGTCACATCTATTTAGGAAAGATGGTAAGATTTTTACTATTTGTCCTCAGTGCATCTTTTGCATACATTATTTTTTAAGCTAAACTTCATTGCTAAGTATGTTACTATACGATGTTCTTCAACAAGGACTCCCAATGAATGTTGTGCCTCATGGGATCGAGACTATGAGTATTGTTAGCTTATGGCCAAGATATCCTACAATGCACTTTAGTGCATTCAGGATTTCTAATAGCGAGCAATTCTTAATAGTGAAAGACTGGACCAAATTTGTGATGGAGGAGCGCAGAGAAGTACTAGGGGGCAGCAATCAGAAGCGCAACCCACGATTAGGAGACAGGTTCATCTGCATTCTCCAAGTTGATGAAGGAGGAGAGCTACACATGTTTTATGTTACTTTACCTGAGAGAGAGCAGCAGGAGTGATTAGCTAGCTAGAAATGAGTTTGAAGATGATGATGTGCTACACTATGACTATGATTATTAAATAGCTAGTGTTGGTGGTAATGACTATGATGATTATTATTAGCTAGTGTTGGTGGTGATTAGATAGCTACCGCATCTAGTGTTGGTGGTGATTAGTTAGCTAGAATGAGTTTGATCGGATGATGATGTGCTACACTATGACTATTGTGATTAAATAAATACTGTTGGTGGTAATGACTATGATAATGATTAAATAGCTTGTGTTGGCGGATTAGATTCAAGTGGAGGCAACATGTGGTGCACATCGAAAGTACTACTAGTCCAAACTAGATCAAGTTTGGATTTGTAGTATACTTTTGCCATGCACCACATATTGCCTCCACTTGAACCTAAGCCACCTTCATTTGACACACTGTTATGGACATAATGATATAAACCTCATAATTGGTATTGTACCAAAATTTGTATAATGGCGTATAAATACACTAAAAATGAAAAAATGAAAAAAAGAATACTAGTAGCTATGGATAGTAAACACACTGCAACTAGCTAGATTAGCAGCAGCGCGGGAGAGAATAAGCGCTGCCACTATGTGTCTTAGATGTAGCGCGTGTCCCATGCGCTACTGCTAAGTAATAGCTGTAGCGCCTTGTTAGTAGCGCGGCAGCCCGGGCTACTAGTGGGCATTAAACATTAAACCCGCGCTACTACTAGGGTTTTCCCTAGTAGTGGAAGGAAAACCCCGTCTTTCTTTTTTAACACTAGTACTCCTAGTACGTAGTACTACGTACTTATCCTGTTTGGGTCTAGACCTTGCATTGCCATACTTCGCCATGCCTTTTTGCCAAGCTTGCCTAAGGTTTTCAAAATGAAAAGGAGGTACACTTGCGCACAGCTGTCGCGGTCGCACCGCACCCTCACGGTCGCTCCTGCACGCGCGGTCGCACCGCACCCTCACATGCATAGTCGCTCCTGCACGCCGCAAACCCAACCAAGGGAATGCACCCTCACTGACACATGTTGTCGCATGTGAACAAACCAAACTCAGCCTTCCTACCGCTGACACATAATTTTCATTCATAGAGTATGTTTATCCAATCGCATGTTGGGGAGTATCCATACGGCCCGTGCGGTGGTCTGTTGGGGAAGAAGAGGTGAGGAAGAAGGGTTAGGAGATGTAGGATATTCATCCAACCGCCTGAAATGGTAGACTGGCCCAAGTCAGGCGACTTGCATAACAATATATGTTTTTACACAGCAAAAGATCCATAAAAACAACAACATAAAGAAAAACTATCACTGCTCGCGGAACGAGACGGCCTCGTCGTCTTTGGGTGCCGGCGCGAACCAGCGGTAGCTGCCGACGTGTGTCTCCACACTGTGGTTGTCCTCGGCCTCCAGCTACTCATTCACGCGGAGCGTGTGGGCGCTCTGCATGGACGAGAGCACCGCCCGGTTCAAGTCGAGGACGTCCAGTTCCGCCTGCAGGAGGGCCTCGATGGCAGCGGCATCTACGCGCTTTGTGTCAAGTCGAGCCTCCGCCGCCCGGTTCAAGTCCAGGACGTCCGGTTCCGCCTGTAGGAGGGCCTCGATGAGAGCGGCATCCGCGCGCTCCGCTTCGAGTTGAGCCTCTGCCGCCTGGTTCAAGTCCAGGACGCCCGGTTCTGCCTGCAGGATGGCCTCGATGGCACCGGCATCCGCGCGCTCCGCCTCAAGTTGAGCCTTCACCGCCAGGTTCACATCCACGACATCCGGTTCCGCCTGCAGGAGAGCCTCGATGGCAGCGGTATGCGCGTGCTCCACATTGAGTTGGGCCTCTGCCTCCGGGCCCTCCTTTAGTATCGCCAGGTTGAACCGCTGGTCCGCCTGCACCATGGGGGACTCGGACGCCGGCGCGAAGTCGACGTCCATCATCTCATACCCATCGGGGGCCTTCTGCTCGCGACCTCCGACATGAACATTGGATCGGCTTCCTCCTCCTCGTAGCTTGGCTCAAGAGAACTCGAGGATTGGCCCGCCGCAAAGCGAGCTTGGGAACAGAGGTCTCTGGCACCGACCGCCGCCACGATTTCTGCGCGGCGCTCCGGCGTCAGCATCTTGTAGTACGTGATCTTGCAGCGCACCATGGCTTTCCGGCGAACTATGGGACGCTTGATGTGGGCTAGGGGATCGAAAGGTGGGGGAAGGGGCTGGAGATTAGGTGTGGTTTTAGGGCAGTGGCTGGCGTAGGTTTCGGTGATGACCGGTCAATCGGTTTTGACTGTACATCGCTCTTGTCGCATTCGTGTTGCTGCCCGGCACGCTGGACCCTCCACATCACTCACCGAATGGAATGCGCTTCGTCTTGCATTTTTGCTTGCTTGTGGGACTACAGTTGAGAGCAAACCAACGTCCCTCCCCCTCCCCCGCCCGCGTCATTTTATGCGGAGTAAATAAAAACAAAGGAAGTATACTACGGATGAGGATCCCCTAACGTGGCCGGACCCATTGACTAACTGACATGCAGGGCCTAGAAAGCATGGGGCCCGCCAGTAAGTGACCGAAAGGGAGGGTAAGGCAGGGATACGTATGTGAAAGGAGCTTCCATTGATATAATTTTCACATTATACATCTCATGTACTATTAATCTGTTCAATAGTCAAATGCGGTTTTTGAAGGAAATATGCCCTAGAGGCAATAATAAAGTTATTATTTATTTCCTTGTATCATGATAAATGTTTATTATTCATGCTAGAATTGTATTAACCGGAAACATAATACATGTGTGAATGCATAGACAAACAGAGTGTCACTAGTATGCCTCTACTTGACTAGCTCGTTGATCAAAGATGGTTATGTTTCCTAACCATAGACATGAGTTGTCATTTGATTAACGGGATCACATCATTAGGAGAATGATGTGATTGACTTGACCCATTCCGTTAGCATAGCACTTGATCGTTTAGTTTGTTGCTATTGCTTTCTTCATGACTTATACATGTTCCTATGACTATGAGATTATGCAACTCCCGTTTACCGGAGGAACACTTTGTGTGCTACCAAACGTCACAACGTAACTGGGTGACTATAAAGGTGCTCTACAGGTGTCTCCGAAGGTACTTGTTGGGTTGGCGTATTTCGAGATTAGGATTTGTCACTCCGATTGTCGGAGAGGTATCTCTGGGCCCACTCGGTAAAGCACATCACTATAAGCCTTGCAAGCATTGCAACTAATGAGTTAGTTGCGGGATGATGTATTACGGAACGAGTAAAGAGACTTGCCGGTAACGAGATTGAACTAGGTATTGAGATACCGACGATCGAATCTCGGGCAAGTAACATACCGATGACAAAGGGAACAACGTATGTTGTTATGCGGTTTGACCGATAAAGATCTTCGTAGAATATGTAGGAGCCAATATGAGCATCCAGGTTCCGCTATTGGTTATTGACCGGAGAAGTTTCTCGGTCATGTCTACATAGTTCTCAAACCCGTAGGGTCCGCATGCTTAAAGTTCGATGACGGTTATATTATAAGTTTATGTGTTTTAATGTACCGAAGGAGTTCGGAGTGCTGGATGAGATCGGGGACATGACGAGGAGTCTCGAAATGGTCGACACGAAAAGATCGATATATTGGACGACTATATTCGGAAATCGGAAAGGTTCCGAGTGATTCGGGTATTTTCGGGAGTACCGGGGAGTTACGGGAATTCGTATTGGGCCTTAATGGGCCATACGGGAAAGGAGAGAAAGGCCTCAAAGGGTGGCGGCACCCCTCCCCATGGGCTGGTCCGAATTGGACTAGGGAGGGGGGGCGCCCCCTTCCTTCCTTCTCCTTTTCCCTTCCCTTTCCTTCTCTCCTACTCCTACTACTTGTAAGGGATCCTAGTTCTACTAGGAAAGGGGGAATCCTACTCCCGGTGGGAGTAGGACTCCCCTAGGGTGTGCCAAGGAGAGGGCCGGCCCCTCCCCTCCTCCACTCCTTTATATACATGGCCAGGGGGCACCCCATAGACAACAATTGATCCGTTGGATCTCGTAGCCGTGTGCGGTGCCCCCCTCCACCATAATCCACCTCGGTCATATCAAAGCGGTGCTTAGGCGAAGCCCTGCGTTGGTAGAACATCATCATCATCACCACGCCGTCGTGCTGACGAAACTCTCCCTCAACACTCGGCTGGATCAAAGTTCGAGGGACCTCATCGAGTTGAACGTGTGCAGAACTCGGAGGTGTCGTGCGTTCGGTACTTGATCGGCCGGACCGTGAAGACGTACGACTACATCAACCACGTTGTCATAACGCTTCCGTTTCCGGTCTACGAGGGTACGTAGACAACACTCTCCCCTCTTGTTGCTATGCATCACCATGATCTTGCGTGTGCGTAGGAAAATTTTGAAATTACTACATTCCCCAACAGTGGCATCCGAGCCTATGTTTTATGTGTTGATGTAATATGCACGAGTAGATGTCAGGACCCCGATTCCAAGTCACATCGATCTAGCCGGTAACACCTCATATCACTTTGCGGCCTCACGCACAGTATCCCATGGGTGTCGCCTTACCATGGCCCAGAATCGTTTGCGCCTTTTGGCTCACGTATATGATAGTGTCGCTAGCATCCATATGACAGAGAACCCGGGCCGACATGGCTAGTTGTGAACCCAAAGCGGCACAGACCTATGGAGACAGGCATACATGAATCACATCGAGCATGTCGGTCATCAACGAGTGATTCCGGGCTGTAGCACTGGGCTAACAGGACTCCGGGGAACCCGGGCTGTAGCAGGCTAGGCAGGACTCCGGAAGTCACCGCGTGACATTTCCCCGAAGGGACAGACATAGGAACGAAGTGAAACACATGCCGGCCAGTCAAGTGTCCTGAACAGTAGTGCTGGGCTAGCAGGACTCCGGTGAACCGGGCTGTAGTGGACTACTATGGCTCATGGAAGCACTAGACTACATTTCCCCATAAGAGAGACTGCCAAGGATAAACAACTAGATTGTCAGATCCCACACATACCAAGCATTTCAATCATACACACAATATGCTCGATATGTGTAAATACAACATGGCATCACAACATAACTCTGCAACTCAAGTATTTATTCATTAGGCTCCGAGGAGCGAGATATTACAAACATGGGTGTTATGACCCAACACACAGAACATACAAGCAACAAGCACATGCGGAAGCTTAACTTGTCTGAGTACAGACAACTACAAATGAAGAAGGCTGAGAAGCCTGACTATCTACCAGATCCTGCCAAGGGCACAAGATCGTAGCTGAGGTATCAAGCTAAACGTCGAAGTCCACGCGGAACTACTAGCGAGACTGAAATCTCTTTGCAAAACATAAATTAAGCAAACGTGAGTACAAGAGTACTCAGCAAGACTTACATCAGAACTAGCTACATATGCATCGGTATCAACGAAAGGGGGGGTGGTGGAGATTAACTGCAGCAAGCCAGCTTTGACTCGTGGCTATCTGAACTACGACTGCAAGCAACTCTTTTGAGGTGGCGCACACGAGTCCACATATTCACCATTCAATACACCACTATGGATCCGCTCCCGTCTCCGTACGAGAAGGCCATCCATAGCACTCACACTTATCTTGCGAGTTTTAGAGTATCCACTTTCACTTTTCTATGAACTGTTATAGGCAACCCAGAAGTCCATTACCGCGGACACGGCTATTCGAATAGATCATTTATAACCCTGCAGGGGTGTACTGCGTCACACATGTTTCCACCACTTATCGTCTGCACACGACATGTGCTCGGCAGACTTCAAGCGAAAACTGACGTGGGTGTAGACCACGACCTGACTAACCTCACAAGTCTCTAGTCCACGTTTATCGCCTATTTAGGTTCCATCCGCAAGGAAATCCGGCCGAGGTGTCCTCAACGGCCCCAAACGATGTGAACAGGGTTCCCGAGACAGCAAATGGGTGACTCGGTACACCGTGCCACGGTGTATCTACCGCAACATAGCCCACCCCTAGGGTCAGCGCTACGCACAGCCGCCAACACATGTCCTACAAACACCAGAAACTAGTTGCAACTCCTGGACAGAGGCGAGAGGGGTCAGTAAGTCGAGCGGGGTCATATTTCAGGGCCCAATGTGTGGTAGTAGCTGTTTCATGGATCACAAACACAGAGCTCAGTTCCTGAGGACGGTTTCAATGAGACAACCCACCATGTACTCCTACATGGCCTCTCACCGCTACCTTTACCAAAACGTGTTCATACACTTAGCTCACACACGGTAGGACATGTTTACACACCTCTGATCCATCCCCGATGAATCAGACCTGACTCAACTCTAAGCAGTAGCAGGCATGACAAACAAGCATGAATGAGTAGGCACATCAGGGCTCAAACAACTCCTACTCATGCTAGTGGGTTTCATCTATTTACTGTGGCAATGACAGGTCATGCAGAGGATAAGGGGTTCAACTACCGCAACAAGTAACAGATGAATCATTGTTGTCCTAATGCAGTAAAAGAGAGCAGGAGCGAGAGAGTGGGCTTGTATCGGAATGAACAAGGGGGTTTTGCTTGCCTGGCACTTCTAAAGATAACATTGAGTCTTCATCAGTGTCAACGATCACAGTGTCGGAGCAGCGTCTACCGAGAGGGGACAATTACCGGCAAACAAGGAAGAACACAATCAATGCGATGCAACAATATGATGCATGATCATGACATGGCAATATGCTGTTGGTTGAGCTAATGCAACTAACAACAGGTTAAATGGAGTTGGTTTGAACACTAGGTTCAAATTCAAATTCAAACTATGAATTCAAATAATGCATTATCATGTTTTGGAGTAAACAGTGAGGTTAAGTTGTTCAAACATGCATGAAAATGGTACATATGGATTCCTTGAATTTTTCTGATAATTTTTCATATATAATTTATCTTATTTGGAGTTACGGTTGAATTTCTATGATTTTTAGAAGTTTTGGGCATATTCTGAAAATAAATAAATCATTTCTGACTTATTTAAAATCCCAGAAGCATATACCGCGTCAGCATGACGTCGGGGTGACGTCAGCAGGTCAAAGGCGTCGACCAGGTCAAACCTGACCAGTGGGACCCACTGGTCAGTGACCCAGTCAACTAACCAAGTTAGTTGGCCCTAACTAACTGGATTGGGCCCACTGGTCAGCGACTAACCTAAATATGATTAGCCCTAACTAACTTAGTTAGCCGGGCGGGGCCCGCATGTCAGTGGCTCATCTAATTAGCTAAGTTAATTAACACTAACTAACCTAACACTAATTAAGCAGGCGCCTGGGCCCACATGTCAGGGGAGGTCAAACCTCGGGCCGATCAGGTCGAACCTGCCGGCGACTTGTCGCCGGCGACGACAGAAACGGCGGGGCGGCTCAGGAATGCAATACAAGGGACCATTCGAGGCGCCGTTGGGCTCTACGGAAAGCTGGCGATCCCGCACATCCAACGGTGCAAACGGGGCGAGCTGGGGTGGCCGTAATCCTCGCCGGCGTCGAGCTCAGCGGCTGCCGGACCTCGGGCGTTGGCGGAAACGGCGCTACGGTGCACAACAGCGCGAACCCGTGGGTGCTGCAGGTTCACGGGAGCGCGGCGAGCACGCTGGTGATGCTCGGGCGAGCGGACGAGCTCAGGAGCATGGAGCTCGTCGGCCATGGCGGCGACGAGCTTCGGCGGAGGTGGGGAATGGAGCTAGAGCAAGAACGCGAGCAGGGGAGGAGGGGGAGTCGGTCCATGAGCTCACTGTGGTTGCAGAACGCGTCTCAATGGGCTCGGGGGCGACCTGGAGACGGAGAATCGGGCCGGCGATCTTCGGTGCCCGTCGGTGAAGACGGCGGCGATGGCGTCACTGCAGGGCTCCCGGCGTCGCTTGGAGCGGTGAGGAGGAAGAGTAGGTCGAGGCGGAGCTTTGGGAGGCGTCGGGGAGGCGAGGCGGTGGCTGTGGCCGCGGCGAACGGCGTCGGTGGCGACGGGCGCGTTCGGACGGACGCGCGCGAGAGAGACAGAGGAGGGAGGGTGCTCGAGGGAGAGAGAGGGAGAGGTGCAGGGGACCGAGGAGGGTCGCGTGGCAATGCTAGAAGGGCCGTGGCGTCGCGGTGGAAGCAGGAGGTGGCCGGACGCGTGCTCGCGCGCGCCGGCCACGCGCTCGTCCTCCTGGCGAGGGGGAAGACGACAGAGTGGAGCCCCTGGTGGGCTGGGCCGGCCACTTGGGCCGCCAGGTAAGGCCCAGGTGGGCTTCTCTCTCTTCTCTATTTTATTAATTGTTCTGTTTTCTATTTTTCTGCAATTGTTTTGGGTTTAGTTTTAACACCAAACCATTTAATAAAATCCTGAAAATAATTATGTGACTAGAACTAAAATATCCCAAACCACATAAAAAGTTCCAGAATTATTGGACATATATTAATTATATAAAGAATATATCCAATGCAAATAGTTATTGAATTAATTCAAAGGCCCAAAATAAATATCTCTGAGATTCCAAAAATATTGTTTTAAGTTTACCTCTTGCCAATATTTTCAGAGACTAAGAGGAACATTTTCTTGGACTTCTTTGAAAAGATTTTAATGTTGATTATTTTTGAAGTGATTTATGAGGGTTTCAACTAACCTCAATTCAACTTTCAGAATTTAGACATGATGCATGATGCTCACTCAGGTAAAAAGCTAAAAGCAAAATCTAGGGCTGTGACAGTAGAACACAAGTGAGTTGTGGACGATATAAGTCATACTGCTTACCAGCATGTCACACTTTGGTTCGGCGGTATTGTTGGATGAAGCGGCCCGGACCGACATTACGCGTATGCTTACGCGAGACTGGTTTTACCGCCGTGCTATGCACACAGGTGCCTAGCGGGTGTCAGTTTCTCCAACTTAGTTTGAACCAAGTGTGGCTACGCCCGGTCCTTGCGAAGGTTAAAACAGCACCAACTTGACAAACTATCGTTGTGGTTTTGATGCGTAGGAACGGTTCTTGCTAAGCCCATAGTAGCCATGTAAAACTTGCAACAACAAAGTAGAGGACGTCTAACTTGTTTTTGCCGGGCATGTTGTGATATGATATGGTCAAGACGTGATGAGATATAAGTTGTTGCTTGAGATGATCATGTTTTCTTGAAGTTATCGGCAACTGGCAAAAGCCTTATGGTTGTCTCTCTATTGCATAAGATGCAAGCGCCAAATAATTGCTTTACTTTATCGCTATGCGATAGCAATAGTTGCAAGAGCAATAGTTGGCGAGACGACCATGTGACGACACATTGATATAGATCAAGATGATGGACATCATGGTGTCATGCCGGTGACAATGGAGATCATGATGATGCTTTGGAGATGGAGATCGAAGGCACAAGACGATGATGGCCATATCATGTCACATATTATGATTGCATGTGATGTTTATCTTTTATACATCTTATTTTGCTTAGTTCGGCGGTAGCTTTATAAGATAATCTCTCACTAAATTATCAAGGTATAAGTGTTCTCCCTGAGTATGCACCATTGCGAAAGTTCTTCGTGCTGAGACACCACATGATGATCGGGTGTGATAGGCTCTACGTTCAAATACAATGGGTGCAAAACAGTTGCACACGCGGAATACTCAGGTTAAACTTGACGAGCCTAGCATATAACAGATATGGCCTCGGAACAAGGAGACCGAAAGGTCGAGCATGAATCATGTAGTAGATATGATCAACATAGTGACGTTCACCATTGAAACTACTCCATCTCACGTGATGACCGGACATGGTTTAGTTGATATGGATCACGTGATCACTTAGAGGATTAGAGGGATGTCTATCTAAGTGGGAGTTCTTAAGTAATATGATTAATTGAACTTAAATTTATCATGAACTTAGTCCTGGTAGTATTTGCATATCTATGTTGTAGATCAATAGCTCGTGTTATTGCTTCCCTATGTTTTGATATGTTCCTAGAGAAAACTAAGTTGAAAGATGTTAGTAGCAATGATGCGGATTGGATCCGTGATCTGAGGTTTATCCTCATTGCTGCATAGAAGAATTATGTCCTTGATGCACCGCTAGGTGACTGACCTATTCCAGGAGCAGATGCAGACGTGATGAACGTTTGGCTAGCTCAATATGATGACTACTTGATAGTTTAGTGCACCATGCTTAACAGCTTAGAATCGGGATTTCAAAGACGTTTTGAACGTCATGGACCATATGAGATGTTCCAGGAGTTGAAGTTAATATTTCAAGTAAATACCCGAGTTGAGAGATATGAAGTCTCCAACAAGTTCTATAGCTAAAAGATGGAGGAGAATACCTCAAACAGTGAGCATGTGCTCAGATTGTCTGGGTACTACAATCGCTTGAATCAAGTGGGAGTTAATCTTCCAGATAAAATAGTGATCGACAGAATTCTCTAGTCATCATCACCAAGTTAGTAGAACTTCATGATGAACTATAATATGCAAGGGATAACGGAAATGATTCCCAAGCTCTTCGTGATGCTGAAATCGACGAAGGTAGAAATCAAGAAAAGTATCAAGTGTTGATGGTAAAACCACTAGTTTCAAGTAAAGGGACAAAGGGAAGAAAGCGGAACTTCAAGAAGAATGGCAAACAAGTTGCTGCTCAAGTGAAAAAAACCCAAGTCTGGACCTAAGCCTGAAACTGAGTGCTTCTATTGCAAAGGGACTGGTCATTGGAAGCGTAACTACCCCAAGTAATTGGTGGATAAGAAGGATGGAAAAGTGAACAAAGGTATATTTGATATACAGCTTATTGATGGGTATTTTACTAGTGTTCGTAGCAACCCCTCGGTATGTGATACTGGTTCAGTTGCTAAGAGTTGTAACTCGAAACGGGAGTTGCTAAATGAACAGAGACTAGTTAAGGGTGAAGTGACGATGTGTATTGGAATTGGTTCCAAGATTGATATGATCATCATCGCACACTCCCTATACTTTCGGGATTAGTGTTAAACCTAAAATAAATGTTATTTAGTGTTTGCATTGAGCATAAATATGATTGGATCATGTTTATTGCAATACGTTTATTCATGTAAGTTAGAGAATAGTTGTTGTTCTATTTACATGAATAAAACCTTCTATGGTCATACACCCAATGAAAATGGTTTGTTGGATCTCGATTGTGGTGATACACATTTTCATAATATTGAAGCCAAAAGATGCAAAGTTAATAATGATAGTGCAACTTATTTGTGGCACTGCCGTTTAGGTCATATTGGTGTAAAGCGCATGAAGAAAATCCATGCTGATGGGCTTTTGGAATCACTTGATTATGAATCAGTTGATGCTTGCGAACCATGCCTCATGGGAAAGATGACTAAGACTCCGTTCTCCGGAACAATGGAGCGAGCAACAGATTTGTTGGAAATCATACATACATTATCTACTTGAGGAACAATTATGCGGTCCGATGAATATTGAGGCTCGCAGCAGGTATCGTTATTTTCTGATCTTCACAGATGATTTGAGCAGATATGAGTATATCTACTTGATGAAACACAAATCTGAAATATTTGAAAATTTCAAAGTGAATTTCAGAGTGAAGTGGAGAATCATCGTAACAAAAATAAAAGTTTCTATGATATGATCGCAGAAGTAAAATATTTGAGTTACGAGTTTGGCCTTCAGTTAAAACAATGTGAAATAGTTTCACTACTCACGCCACCTGGAACACCACAGTGTAATGGTGTGCCCGAACGTCGTAACCGTACTTTATTAGATATGGTGCGATCTATGATGTCTCTTACCAATTCACCACTATCGTTTTGGGGTTATGCATTAGAGACAGCTACATTCACGTTAAATAGGGCACCATCTAAATCCGTTGAGACGACACCGTATGAACTATGGTTTGGCAAGAAACCTTAGCTGTCGTTTCTTAAAGTTTGGGGTTGCAATGCTTATGTGAAAAAAATTCGTCTTGATAAGCTCAAACCTAAGTCGGAGAAGTGCATCTTCATAGGATACCCAAAAGTAACTGTTGGGTACACCTTCTATCACAGATCCGAAGGCAAGATATTCATTCCTGAGAATGGATCCTTTCTAGAGAAGGAGTTTCTCTCGAAAGAAGTGAGTGGGAGGAAAGTAGAACTTGATGAGGTAACTGTACCTGCTCCCTTATTGGAAAGTAGTTCATCACAGAAATCTGTTCCTGTGACTACTACACCAATTAGTGAGGAAGCTAATGATGATGATCATGTAACTTCAAATCAAGTTACTACCGAACCTCGTAGGTAAACTAGAGTGAGATCCGCACCAGAGTGGTATGGTAATCCTGTTCTGGAGGTCATGTTAATTGACCATGACGAGCCTACGAACTATGAGGAAGCGATGATGAGCCCAGATTCCGCGAAACGGCTTGAGGCCATGAAATATGAGATGAGATCCATGTATGAGAACAAAGTATGGACTTTGATTGACTTACCCATTGATTGGCGAGCCATTGAGATTAAATGGATCTTCAAGAGGAAGACGGACGCTGATAGTAGTGTTACTATCTACAAAGCTATAATAGTCGCAAAAAGGTTTTCGACAAGTTCAAGGTGTTGACTACGATGAGAGTTTCTCACTCATATATATGCTTAAGTCTATCCGAATTATGTTAGCAATTGCCGCATTTTATGAAATCTGGCAAATGGATAAACAAAACTGCATTCCTTAATGGACTTATTAAAGAAGAGTTGTATATGATGCAACCAGAAGGTTTTGTCAATCCTAAAGGTACTAACAAAATATGCAAGCTCCAATGATCCATCTACGGACTCGTGCAAGCATCTCGGAGTTGGAATATACGATTTGATAAGTTGATCAAAGCATATAGTTTTATACATACTTGCGGTGAAGCCTTTATTTACAAGAAAGTGAGTGGGAGCACTACAACATTTCTGATAAGTATATGTGAATGACATATTGTTGATCGGAGATAATGTAGAATTATTCTGCAAAGCATAAAGGAAAGTTTGAAAGCAGTTTTTCAAAGAAAGACCTCGGTGAAGCTGCTTACATATTGAGCATCAAGATCTATAGAGATAGATCAAGACGCTTGATAAGTTTTTCAATGAGGACATACCTTGACAAGATTTTGAAGTAGTTCAAAATGGAACAGTCAAAGAAGGAGTTCTTACATGTGTTACAAGGTGTGAAGTTGAGTAAGACTCAAAACCCGACCACGACAGAAGATAGAGAGAGAATGAAAGTCAATCCCTATGCCTCAGCCATAGGTTCTATAAACTATGCCATGTTGTGTACCAGACCTATTGTATACCCTGCCCTGAGTTTGGCAAGGGAGTACAATAGTGATCTAGGAGTAGATCACTGGACATTGGTCAAAATTATCCATAGTGGAATAAGGATATGTTTCTCGATTATGGAGGTGACAACAGGCTCGTCGTAAAGGGTTATGTCGGTGCAAGTTTTGACACTGATCCAGATGACTCAAAGTCTCAATCTGGATACATATTGAAAGTGGGAGCAATTAGCTAGAGTCGCTCCGTGCAGAGCATTGTTGACATAGAAATTTGCAAAATACATACGGATCTGAATGTGGCAGACCCGTTGACTAAACTTTCCTCACAAGCAAAACATGATCACACCTTAGTACTCTTTGGGTATAAATCACATAGCAATGTGAACTAGATTATTGACTCTAGTAAACCCTTTGGGTGTTGGTCACATGACGATGTGAACTATGGGTGTTAATCACATGGTAATGTGAACTATTGATGTTAAATCACATGGCGATGTAAACTAGATTATTGACTCTAGTGCAAGTGGGAGACTGAAGGAAATATGCCCTAGAGGCAATAATAAAGATATTATTTATTTCCTTATATCATGACAAAGGTTTATTATTCATGCTAGAATTGTATTAACCGGAAACATAATACATGTGTGAATACATAGACAAACAGAGTGTCACTAGTATGCCTCTACTTGACTAGCTCGTTGATCAAAGATGGTTACGTTTCCTAACCATAGACATGAGTTGTCATTTGATTAACGGGATCACATCATTAGGAGAATGATGTGATTGACTTGACCCATTCCGTTAGCATAGCACTTGATCGTTTAGTTTGTAGCTATTGCTTTCTTCATGACTTATACATGTTCCTATGACTATGAGATTATGCAACTCCCGTTTACCGGAGGAACACTTTGTGTTCTACCAAACGTCACAACGTAACTGGGTGACTACAAAGGTGCTCTACAGGTGTCTCCGAAGGTACTTGTTGGGTTGGCGTATTTTGAGATTAGGATTTGTCACTCCGATTGTCGGAGAGGTATCTCTGGGCCCACTCGGTAATGCACATCACTATAAGCCTTGCAAGCATTGCAACTAATGAGTTAGTTGCAGGATGATGTATTATGAAACGAGTAAAGAGACTTGACGGTAACGAGATTGAACTAGGTATTGAGATACCGATGATCGAATCTCGGGCAAGTAATATACCGATGACAAAGGGAACAACGTATGTTGTTATGCGGTTTGACCGATAAAGATCTTTGTAGCATATGTCGGAGCCAATATGAGCATCCAGGTTCCGCTATTGGTTATTTCCTGGAGATGTGTCTCGGTCATGTCTACATAGTTCTTGAACCCGTAGGGTCCGCACGCTTAAAGTTCGATGACGGTTATATTATGAGTTTATGTGTTTTAATGTACCGAAGGAGTTCGGAGTCCCGGATGAGATCGGGGACATGACGAGGAGTCTCAAAATGGTCGAGACGAAAAGATCGATATATTGGACGACTATATTCGGAAATCAGAAAGATTCCGAGTGATTCGGGTATTTTCGGGAGTACCGGGGAGTTACGGGAATTCGTATTGGGCCTTAATGGGCCATACGGGAAAGGAGAGAAAGGCCTCAAAGGGTGGCTGCACCCCTCCCCATGGGCTGGTCCGAATTGCACTAGGGAGGGGGGCGCCCCCTTCCTTCCTTCTCCTTTTCCCTTCCCTTTCCTTCTCTCCTACTCCTACTACTTGGAAGGGATCCTAGTTCTACTAGGAAAGGGGGAATCCTACTCCCGGTGGGAGTAGGACTCCCCTAGGGCGCGCCATAGAGAGGGCCGACCCCTGCCCTCCTCCACTCCTTTATATACGTGGCCAGGCGGCACCCCATAGACAACAATTAATCCCTTGGATCTCTTAGCCGTGTGCAGTGCCCCCTCCACCATAATCCACCTCGGTCATATCGTAGCGGTGCTTAGGCGAAGCCCTGCGTCAGTAGAACATCATCATCGTCACCACGCCGTCGTGCTGACGAAACTCTCCCTCAACACTCGGCTGGATTGGAGTTCGAGGGACGTCATTGAGTTGAACGTGTGCAGAACTCGGAGGTGCCGTGCGTTCGGTACATGATCGGCCGGACCGTGAAGACGTACGACTACATCAACCGCGTTGTCATAACGCTTCCGTTTCCGGTCTATGAGGGTACGTAGACAACACTCTCCCCTCTCGTGGCTATGCATCACCATGATCTTGCGTGTGCGTAGGAAATTTTTGAAATTACTACGTTCCCCAACAGTTTTGAAAAACGCATTAGAGCATGGTTAATAATATAGCCAGTCGATGGCTATAAGGAACTGCCATGTCATCTATAGCCATCATCTATTATATGCACTCATACAGTACTGTGGGCTATAACATTGGCTATTTCCCGCAAAAAAATAAGGTTGGCTATTGTATTAGTACTTTTTTCCATCTCCTCTCCATCTCTTTCTTCATATTTATTGTACGTATTTAACTAGGAATATGTATATAAATAGGCTCTTGCATGAGAGCTCCCTCCCCTTACTTTTTCACATCTCTCTCCTCCACATAGGCCCTATATAAATGGAATGAGGGAGTACAACTATGAGCACTGCATACTCTAGTACATATGTTGTCAGTACTCCACTAGTACTATTGGACAGGGAGCTTAAAAAGTTACTATTGGACTGGCTATATGTGGCAAAATCCTAGTAGGAAGAGCATGCGCGAGAACAAGCACATTCACGTGGTTGAAAACAAATTGGAAACCATCTCGAGTACAAATCTAGGAGTACGTACGAATCTAAGAATATTGATTGGGCGTTGTTGAATGTTGATAATTTCTTTTTATCAAAGTAGAGATACTTTGACTACACATAAAAATTATATGTAAACTAGAAAGGATAGGAGGGAGTATATTGTACGTTCAAAAACGAAACGGACATTGAATACCCTTTATATATGATTTGCGGATGCTATGATCACCGGTTCAAAATTTTGAATCCGCCTTAGGTATCACACATGCCCCCACTCATTCTCTCTCGATTTCATCTCGGGGTCCGGAGATCGATTGAAAGAGGACTAGGGTGGGTACAATACATTTGTTTCGCTTATGAACATACAATATACTCCCTCTGATCCCCATAGACCCCCCCC
>NC_041384.1:210585205-210587287 GCF_002162155.2 Triticum dicoccoides | reverse complement strand
CTATCATAGAAACAGACCAAACCTTTATCTCCTTGCATGACACACAGTTGATCTCTGAACATCAATCGATCTCAACAACATGTGTCAGGGCATGAACCGAATGTGATGTCAAAACTAAGACGCGAAGCGACACGTAGTGGAGGCAAAGCAAAACTTCAAACGAACCGTTTGTTTGTATGCATGTCGGACAAATTACAAATAAACATTGGAAATACAAGCATGGTCTAGGCCCACATGCGAATGATACTCGGTGGAATGCTCAAATGAGGCATGCAGGAGGATGGACTCGACTGGAGGGCGACATGATAAATGGAGAAGAGGGTTGGAGATGAATGAGAAATAAGCAAACGCCACATGATTAAACTTGAATGGCTCAAATAAACAATAAGTTGTCTCACTTGTCCTACATAGTGAAAGGACTAATGCGCAACATGGAGCACTGACGCTTGAATATGGCCGAGAAAATAGGGAAACCGACATGTGGGGCACACCTGTCGGGACGAGGTAGTGCAAACTTGTCCAATGGAGGAGCTGGCCCACGACCTCCTCGCCACCAGAAACCGTTCATTTGGGTCGTGGGGGCCAACAACGTGGCGCGGCTCCATCACCGCCTCTGGACACGGCAACCGCGGTGAGCGACATGCTCATCATCGCTAGACACGGTCGTCTTGCTTTTTAAATGACATGCGTCGATCACATGTGAGCAAAGGGCATCTCCAACGTTTCCACAACCGCAGCTGACTACCCTGGCACACCAAAAACCCTCATCCCTCGCGCCGTCACACGGTGCGTTCCCAGCCGGTGCCAGCTACCCGCATTCATGTCATCCATCCGTATGCTGTCGTTAAGAGGCTCGGTGCCCGAGGAACCAACTCCGGCGACTTAATGACGCACCCGGACGCTTGGCCTCACAGGAATGCGCTACTTAAAGCGGAAATGCCCAGCTAACCTCCACACCATAGTGCATCGTCCTCCTACCTGGCACCACATCCGCCTTGACCGCAAGCATGAACGCTCTGCGGGAGAGCTTGTCTTCGGGGATGGAGCACGAGGTCGCCGCCCTCCCTCAAGTCGCCGCACAAGCGGTGGCCATCCTGGCGGCCGATGACGGGAGCACCGTCATCCACGCGTCCTACTTGTCGATGTCCAACGTCCGGCACTGCCGAGGTCGGGGACTCCTCCGAGGATGAGTAGGGCATGGGAGGCGGCAGGGAATGGTGTGCCAACTGGCCGGTCCCTCTCTCGGTGCACCTTCACTTCACGGGTCTTGAACCCCACTCCCGTACATGGAGATCGCAGATGGAGGACGTCGGTCGCCGCCGTAGAATAGGTTTAGGGTCGGGTTTCTTTTATTTTTCTGTCCTATAAAAGTTCGAAATGTAATGAAAATCTGCCGTGTTTGCATTAATCTCGGCCGGTGTATATGAACTTTCACAATAATATAGTATATTGTAGTAGTACTAGCAAGATGCCCGTGCGTTGCATGGAAGATCAAGATCTTGTGGGAGAAAAGGATGAACGAGGGAAGGCCTTATCTGCAAATGCACATTCACGCATTTCACATGTTTCTACATCTACGGGAACCTACGAAAGGGTTAACGTAAATTGCCTCTCTCTCTCTCCTCCCCTGATTTTCATGGTGGTGGGCCCCTCCCTCCCCCAATCTACAATCAATAACTCACGCGTTTCACATTATGTTAATTACGTAACTGGGACTACATAGGTGTAGCATTACTCATCCTAAAAACCCAACTAAGCCAACCTCCCAGCATATCGCGTGGGAAAAGACACGGCCGCGCCGTTTTAGTCGGGATTACCGGATTACTAGTAGTAGTATCAATGGATCGCGCGAAGCAACAAGTTTTTTTTGAGGGGGCGAAGCAACTAGTTTAAAAGGAAAAAAGGTGGTACACTCACAGCACCCCTGTCGTGGTCGCGTGGCATCCCACACACGTTCGGTCCTGCACACGGCTCACGCAAACGGAACATGCTTCGGGTTGCCTCTTCACTGACACGTGGGGCTGCACTTGGAGAAACCGACCATGCGCCAAACTCCCCCCGCCCACCGCGCGAAAATCCCCC
>NC_041384.1:210583366-210584872 GCF_002162155.2 Triticum dicoccoides | reverse complement strand
TTCAACCGCCCTTCGGTCAACTAGCCAATAATATTCCCCAAACCCCCTCCCCCATCCCCCACCACTCCATTCGCTCCGCCAAAGCCGCCCTTCCTGCCACACCGATACGTTGGCGCCGTGGTTCGTCGAGGGCACGCACGGCGATCCTCTCGCTCCCACAGTACGCTCTCGTAGACTGTCGTCCTCTAGCCGCGCCGCCACTGCTGGCGACGTTCTTGTGGAGGCGCGCGGCGGTCAGCGCTGCCACCGCTGGCGACGTTCGTGTGGAGATGCACGGCGGTCAGCTTCTCCCACGGTGCTCGCATTCTAGACTGAGGCCCCGTGCATGTCGGTGTAGCGCTGAATGTTAGCTGATAAACGTTGTTAATCTCACTGTTTGCCGAAGTAGTTTACAGTCAATATGCTCTGCTTAAGAAGCTTCCTTGCCCTGTTCTGCACTCAATCTGCTTAGCTGAGATGGCATGCCAAGGCCAATTAGTTGCTAAAATATCCTGCCATATATTTATTGTGATGTAGATTTCCATGGTCTAGTAGCCAATCTGTTAGGTGAAATAGCTCTACACCGTTTTATACTCAATCTTTGTTGCTGCGATGGCCTTCGATAGTTCGATGGTTGTGTGTTGGGCCTCATTGACTGCTGAAACAGCCTGCCATAGTTTAGGACTCAAATCTATTTGCTGAATTAGCTTTACATATATTTTGTTACTTAGATCTGCTCGTCCAAATATCTTGCCATGGCTTTAGACATCGACCTAGGTATTTTCTTCTGGACTTCATAAAAAAGCATATATGTTTTTCCTGTAATATCTAGTAGAAGAACTAATTTGTATGTCTAACAGATGGACAGGACTTGGATAACTTCTACTCGAAGATTCTCCGCTGCATATGCCGAGGGGGTTGAAAACTTCATGAACTTTATCAGAGCTGAGTACGGTGGTCCGAAATCAGATGTGCTCTGCCCGTGTAGCAGTCGTATGAATTCGGTTACAAGACCCCAGTCAACTGCGCAAATTCATCTACACTTGTTGTCACATCCCTAGCTTTACCCTGGCCTTGGACTAGCTTGGTTGCTGCATCATGTTTAAATTCAAATGAAATTTGAATTGAGGAATTTTCAAAAGCCTCAGAAAACCTCTAAAAATAACCAACATTTAATTCTTCTCAAATGAATCCAAGAAAATGTTCCTGTTATTCTATAGAAATATTGGTAAGAGGTAACATTCAAACCAATATTTTTGGAGTCACAGAAATATTTGTTTTGGCCATTTGAATTAATTCAATAACTAATTGCATTGGATTTATATTTTATATATAATTAATATATGTCCAATAATTCTGGAACATTTTATGTGGTTTGGTATATTTTAGTTCTAGCCACATAATTATTTTCAGGATTTTATTAAATGGTTTAGTATTTTTACTAAACCAAAACAAAACAGAACAAAATAGAAAACAGAAATATAAAATAGAAATAAGAGAGAGAGAAGGAAGTACCTGGCCTTACCC
>NC_041384.1:210581193-210583356 GCF_002162155.2 Triticum dicoccoides | reverse complement strand
GAAGTATTCTGTGGTCTGGAGACTTGCAACCTTCATTCCATATGTGTATCCTAGCACACCAAGCCACTGACTGATTTGTTCAAGGAGAAGGAGTATCTTCATAAGAGCTAATCCGGACTTATGAAAGAACTTCGATACCCTCGTTGATGGTTCCCCCTCCTGAACTCGGTAGTGTTTTATTGTAAGACTACCATGTGGGCATGCTTGTCTGGGACAACGTGTTCACATGTTTGTAGCAGAACCAGCTCATGTTTTGGAGCTTGCTATCGTAGTTCATCTTCCGAGAATCCCGCAACGTCATCCCGTCGATTTGTGTTGCAAACTTTCATTTTTCTTCCTAGACTCGATGAGTCTGGAATATCCTGACACCAACCAGATCTGAGTCTCAGGCAGATATGATGGTTGGAATATTTCCCAAGAATTATAATATTGGTCGCGCGATAATCGGTAAAGTGGATGTCGTGGCCAACACACCCAGCCGGAAGACCTGTTACTATAATATCTTGATTGATGAAGTTGGCCACCTCCCCATAGGGATTTCGTAGGATTACTCCCTAGTTGCCCCTATGGATTTCTGTGTTCCGAAGTCCGACCTTTTTACTTGATGTTCTAGATATCAAACCATATCTATGGGTGGATTACGCTAGCACATCAAGGAGAACATTAGAAGCGGAGTGCTAAATGTCTCTCGGTCGATCATCCAGATTTTATTTGCTTGGCCTCGCTAAGGTGAAATCTGAGAAAGTGTTATCCTCCTTCGCATCTGCATCATCCATCGCTATTCATCATGGTAGTATGTTGTGTTGTCAGCACCCTTGATGCGGTTGTTGATAAAACCTTGATGATTATGGAAATGCTCAAGTTCTTGAGAGCACGCACAAGCGCTACGTGTTATCACCGGCACTAACTGGGTTTGCTCTCAGCTTCCTCGGCAATGCTATGACCTTCTCAAACAGTGAATTCACTCTTTATTGTCGGGTTCTTCCCCAGTTACCAGAATCATTCCCAGCATTTGCATTTTGTTCCCAGCTTGCACCGCCAATGTGCCATTCTACCATGGATCTCTTCCATTTCCGGTGATAAGCAAAATCATCCATTACGTTGTCTTCAACAAGGTAATCCACATCATCCAAGTCCGAGTATGCCATTCTACCGACCCCCTCCAAACGATCGCTCGAGAATTGTCCTAGGCTGGTTTAAAGAGTTTCGATGATCTCTGAATCAAAGGTAATTCTTTTTGCCACTTAAGATAATAATCTACGAATCACCCTTCTCCAGGATGTTTCGTCGTGGTGTCATGGCAACTCAACTCCTCGCTGCGTTGACAATCGATTACCACCTTCTTAAGCGTGTAATTGTGGTCTACCTAGTGAATCTTCGTCATCCATTTCTTTCCACCCCTCTTGATGTGTATCTCGTGTCTCAACCCGAGAGATGGTTCTATGTCTCATTTCGTGAGTTGTTCGACCTTCGAGAAGATCGATCCTTCTAGAGTTTACCTTTTCTCTTCTTGTCATGATTAGCTGGAGTTCTCAGAGCAAGACATCAAGACAATGATGGTGATCGAATCAACGTTCCTATGAAGTGCAACCTGGATCGTGAAGAGTATATTAGTCTGCGTTACCCTTCACCTTACCCTACGCTTGAATCTTGAGACGAGATTCTTGTTTAGTGGGGGTGAGTTGTCACATCCCTAGCTTTACCCTGGCCTTGGACTAGCTTGGTTGCTGCATCATGTTTAAATTCAAATGAAATTTGAATTGAGGAATTTTCAAAAGCCTCAGAAAACCTCTAAAAATAACCAACATTTAATTCTTCTCAAATGAATCCAAGAAAATGTTCCTGTTATTCTATAGAAATATTGGTAAGAGGTAACATTCAAACCAATATTTTTGGAGTCACAGAAATATTTGTTTTGGCCATTTGAATTAATTCAATAACTAATTGCATTGGATTTATATTTTATATATAATTAATATATGTCCAATAATTCTGGAACATTTTATGTGGTTTGGTATATTTTAGTTCTAGCCACATAATTATTTTCAGGATTTTATTAAATGGTTTAGTATTTTTACTAAACCAAAACAAAACAGAACAAAATAGAAAACAGAAATATAAAATAGAAATAAGAGAGAGAGAAGGAAGTACCTGGCCTTACCC
>NC_041384.1:210575459-210581183 GCF_002162155.2 Triticum dicoccoides | reverse complement strand
GCGGAGCTCGCCGCCATCGTCGCCGTACCCATGGCCACCGGCCACCCCTAGCCTCACCGACGCCCCAGGACGCTCCGCCGGTCCTCCCTCGACCTCCTCGTCGTGTCACGCGACCAGAAGAGCCCCGGAACGCCACCCCCGACGTTTTCCCCTCGCCGGCCGCCGAGGATCTTCTCCGTCGATTCGGCCACTCCGGCGCGCCCCCGAGCCGGCTAACCATCCCTACGGCACCGCTGTGAGCTCCTACGCCTCCCCTCCCACTTTCCCCCTTCGATTGCGCCCTGTAGCCGCCGCCCCACGAGCAACCGGAGCCGCCGTTCGCCATGGCCGGTGAGCTCCGTGCTCCCGAGCTTCTCCGCCTGCGCTCGTTGCCTCCGGGTGTTCCTGGTGACCCCAGCATCCCGTAGAGCCCATCGGCCGCGCCCGCCGTGCGGTGTAACGCCGAAACCGAGCACGCCCGAGCTCCGGCCGCCGCTGCCGAGCTCGAGGCCATCGTCTCCGGCCGCCCTAGCTGCTGCTGCTTGTTGAAATGGGCGCGGGTGAGCTCCAGCTCCCCGTAGCCGCTCTCCTCCGTCCATTTGGACGCCGGAGGAGCGAGCCCGCGCCCTCCGCCGCGCCTGTTGCCACCGGCGACGAGCCGCCAGCGGGTTAGGCCCTGCTGACCAGGGGTTTGACCCCCTTGGGTCGATGACAGGTGGGGCCAGCCCCCCCTGTTAATTAGTTAGTTTATTTTAATTTAATTACCCCCCTGCTGACACTGACATGTGGGCCCTAGTGCCCTAATCCTTAATTAAACTAAAATAAACCCCCCTGTTTAACCTGTGACGCTGACATATGGGTCCCACAGGTCAGGTTTGACCTGGAGGCGCCCTGTTGACCTGCTGACGTCATGATGATGTCAGGCTGACGCAATAAGTATTTTCTGGAATTTAAATAATCTTAAATGATTTAATAATTCCAGAAAATAGCTAAAACTTCAATAAATCATAGAAAATTAACCGTAACTCCAAATTAAATAATTTATATATGAAAAATTATCAGAAAAATTCAAGGAATCCATCTGTACCATTTTCATGCATGTTAGAACAACTTATAGATGCTGTTTAGCACAAATCATATAAAGGGCATTTAAATAATCACATATGGAGTTTGAATTTGAATCTTGTATTCAAACCAACTTCATTTAATCTGTTGCTAGTTGCCTTAGCCCAAAACACATTCATTTTGCCATGTCATGATCATGCATCATATTGTGCATTGCATTGATTGTGTTCCCTTCCGTGTTGCCGGTATTTGTCCCCTCTCGATAGACGTGATACCGATGATGCGATCGTTGACACTGATGAAGACTCAATGTTATCTTCAGAAGTGCCAGGCAAGCAAACCCCCCCCCCCCTTGTTCATTCCGATACAATCCTACTCTCTCGCTCCTGCTCTCTTTTACTGCATTAGGACAACGACGACATATTTGTTACTTGCTGCGGTAGCTGAACCCCTTTATCCTTTGCATGACCTGTCATTGCCACAGTAAATAGATGAAACCCACTAGCATGAGTAGGAGTTGTTTGAGCCCTGTTGTGCCTACTCATTTATGTTTGTTGTCATGCCTGCTACTGCTTAGAGTTGAGTCAGGTCTGATTCATCGGGGATGAATCAGAGGCGTGTGAACCTGTCCTACTGTGTGTGAGCTAAGTGTGTGAATACGATTTGGTAAAGGTAGCGGTGAGAGGCCATGTAGGAGTACATGGTGGGTTGTCTCATTGCAGCCGTCCTCAGGAACTGAGTTCTGTGTTTGTGATCCATGATTCAGCTACTACCACGCATTGGGCCCGAAACCAATGGACCCTCTCGGCTTCTTGATCACCCTTGTCCTCTGTCCAGGAGTTGCAAGTAGTTTCTGGTGTTTGTAGTATGCTGGAGGCCGTGCGCAGCG
This sequence comes from Triticum dicoccoides, assembly GCF_002162155.2. Classification (NCBI taxonomy): domain Eukaryota; kingdom Viridiplantae; phylum Streptophyta; class Magnoliopsida; order Poales; family Poaceae; genus Triticum; species Triticum dicoccoides. Next base: position 210,579,250 of record NC_041384.1, on the reverse strand, counting down.
CTGACCGTAGGGGTGGGCTGTGATGCGGTAGGCACGTGGCCGGGTAAACCGGGCGCCCGTTTGGTGTCACGGAACCCTGTACACATCGTTTGGGGCTGTGAGCGAAACTCCGGCCGGATCTCCGCATGGATGGAACCCGAATAGGAGATAAACCTGGACTAGAGACTTGAGTATTTAGGCAGGCCGTGGCCGACACCCACGTTGGGCTTCCGCTTGAAGGTTGCCGAGTACATGTCGTGTAAACGGCGGTAAGTGGTGAGAGCGTGTGTGAAGAAGTACACCCCTGCAGGGTTAATATGATCTATTCGAATAGCCGTGTCCGCGGAAAAGGACTTCTGGGTTGCTTATATCAGTTCATAGACAAGTGAAAGTGGATACTCTAAAATACGCAAGATAAGCGTGAGTGCTATGGATGGCGTTCTCGTAGGGAGACGGGAGCGGATCCATAGTGGTGTATTGATATGGTGAATATGTGGACTCGTGTGCGCCACCTCAAAAGAGTCGCTTGCAGTCGTAGTTTAGGATAGCCACCGAGTCAAAGCTGGCTTGCTGCAGTTAAACCCCACCATCCCCTTTGTTGATAATGATGCATATGTAGTTAGTTCTGATGTAAGTCTTGCTGGGTACATTTGTACTCACGTTTGCCTATTTTATGTTTTTGCAGAGAGACTTCAGTCTCACTATTAGTTCCGCTTGGACTTCGACGTTTAGCTTGATACCTCAGCTACGATCTTGTGCCTCGGCAGGATTTGATAGATAGTCAGGCTTCTCAGCCTTTTTCATTTATAGATGTTTGTACCCAGACATGATAGCTTCCGCTTGTGCTTTGACTTGTATGCTCTGAGTGTTGGGTCATGAGACCCATGTTTGTAATATCTCGCTCCTCGGAGCCTATTGATAAACTACTTGAGTCGTAGAGTCATTTTGTGATACCATGTTGTATTTGCACATATCGAGCATATTGTGTGTATGTTACTGAAATGCTTGGTATGTGTGGGATCTGACAACCTAGTTGTTTATCCTTGGTAGCCTCTCTTACCGGGAAATGTCTCCTAGTGTTTCCACCGAGCCATGGTAGCTTGCTACTGCTCCGGGACACTTAGGCTGGTCGGCATGTGTCCTTCTTTGTTCCTGTGTCTGTCCCTTCGGGGAAATGTCACGCGATGAATACCGGAGTCCTGTTAGCCCGCTACAGCCCGGTTCACCGGAGTCCTGCTAGCCCAGTGCTACAGCCTGGATTCACTCGCTGATGACCGACACGTTCGATGCTGGGTCATGGATGCCTGTCCCTGTAAGTCTGTGCCACTTTGGGTTTACGACTAGTCATGTCAGCCCGGGCTCCTTATCATATGGATGCTAGCGACACTATCATATACGTGAGCCAAAAGGCGCAAACGGTCCCGGGCAAAGGTAAGGCGACACCCGTGGGGATACCGTGCGTGAGGCCGCAAAGTGATATGAGGTGTTACCGGCTAGATCAATGTGACATCGAGTCGGGGTCCTGACAGCGTTGGTATCAGAGCTTGACTGCCTGTAGGATTACCAAGCCAAACTGGTCGAAGTTGAGTCTAGAAATTCTTTAGTTATATGTAAGGGAATTGATTGTGGGATGGAACGTAAGGCTCTTTTTACTCCTTATACCTTATGCCTTCTGATCTGAGTCATCTTATCTTTCCTACGGGGATTAAGAACTAGGCTATCTCTTCTTTCTATCAGGATCACGTGTTACTAATCCGTAGACATATAAGATTGTTGGATTTAAGCTTGAGTTCAGTTTCTACTACTTCCGTACGTTAACTGTTGATCTCGAAACCTTGATATTGTGCTTCTGAGTGGTTATGCCACCATTTTTGTGAATGTCTCAAATCTTTCTGAGCATTTACAGCCGTTATGCTGTCCGAGTCATCCCAGGTTTCTAAGTAGTCTGATGCATTTGCAAATCCTTTCTTCCCGTTTCGATGTTCCCATGGGCCAGATTAACCACACTAATCAGTGAGTTGAGGTACTCCGTTACCTTGACATATATGTTGGAGATATTATTATGACCCTAGGTGTCTTAGAGGATCATCTAGTAATTTAGCCATGATTGTGTTCCCAGTGTGATGATTCTGGCCATCATTCTCGAAAGCATCCTGAGATGCTACTTAGTAATAGGTATTCTGTTCCTGGGTTCTTGAACCCGAGATTCACCCTACTTGCTTCATGTGGATAGTTTTGCTCGTTCCTTTAGGTTATTAGTAACCTTTGGATTAGTCCTTGATGTTCGTGGTATTCCTTTCTTCCAAATACTATGAACCGCTTATGGCAGATGTTCCTCGCTGATCGAAAGATCACAATCAGAGTGCTCTCGATGGGTTCTCGATTCTACATTGTGACTCTGCCAGTTCTACCTTTCTGCATGGGTTATCCGGAAGAAATATGTTGAACTTCGTTCGACATGCTAATCCATGCATCCACAACTCAGAAAATCATATGTTCTTTTGAGTTGTCCCATCTTAGTTGTTTCCGACCCTCGCCTATCAATTGATAGTCAAGAGTATGCGTGCATTCGTTTATCGATGCCTATTACTCTTGTGGTCCGTCAAGCCATTCTATCGCGGTATGACTAGGAGAAACAAACTCCGGTACCTCATCCATATCCAGGATTGGGTCAAAGAAGTTGTGCTCCGCAGATCAAATTGCTAATCCAGCTTTTGTTCTGCTCTACCTTGGAGTATTACATATTTTATATCGGGATTGTTATAGGAATTGCACACCATCCTGTGAACTATTGGTACAGTGATACTTATCGCCATCATTACTCATTCCTCGGTTCCGTGTGGTTATAACCGGAATGTCGACAAGTGAATCGTGATGTGTGAAATCAATACTCCTAGCAACCTCGTTGCTTGGTAGTTAAATGGACGGTAACCTCATTCTTAGCGTATTGATTATTGAATCGTCACCCTAAGACTGATCGTGCTATCTAGTTCTTATTTCGGTGCACCCTTCGATTGATGAGTTAGGATCTTGCCAAGTCCTCACTCATTTGATCATATCGTCTTGCCCTCAAAAGTGAGATTGTTCTCGAGCTTAGTAACATACCGGTGGTTCGTGATTTTCCGAATATCTTCTCGGAAGTATTACCGGGTTGTCACCTGACTGTTATGTTGAGCTCGTGATCAAGTTGGGTTATCCTGTAAACCACCCTTCTCCAAGAATCCGTGTTGGATACCCCTGAGCTAGTTGGTTAAGCTAGACAACAACCTGGAGAATTGGAAGATAAAAGCTTGCCTGACTTAGTTCGTCCCAAAGGGGTATTCTTGTGTAGTGTGTGTTGAAGAAAGATGATATCTTCATCGATTGGTCCCTGTGATCAGTTGCTGGACCTATTGTCTTATCAATCCTTTGATTTGAGTGTGGGCTATCGTCAAATCAAATCAGTACCAATGATGCTCGTAATGTTGTCTTATTCGTGGTTGATCCCTCGAGCATACACCATTACATCTTTGGTCTGACCAATGCTATCACCGTGTTCACACGATGGTGGAAGTCCAGTGATATGGAAATTCCGATGAGTTGTTGTTGAGCCCATTGACAACATTCTTATCTCCTCCATGATTTTGTTGAACATTAAGCTAGTGTTGGAAACTTGTGTAAGCATTTCTTCGTGTTTCGTTCATGAAGCATATGTTTGAATGAAAGTAGTGACTTTCCCAAATTCATGTGCATATGATGCAAGTTGCCGCCATGAATTTGAGGAAGATTGTTTTGTTTCCTTGGAATCATCCCAAATCAGTCATGCACACGTG
>NC_041384.1:210517186-210575449 GCF_002162155.2 Triticum dicoccoides | reverse complement strand
TTGCAAGTAGTTTCTGGTGTTTGTAGTATGCTGGAGGCCGTGCGCAGCGCTGACCGTAGGGGTGGGCTGTGATGCGGTAGGCACGTGGCCGGGTAAACCGGGCGCCCGTTTGGTGTCACGGAACCCTGTACACATCGTTTGGGGCTGTGAGCGAAACTCCGGCCGGATCTCCTCATGGATGGAACCCGAATAGGCGATAAACCTGGACTAGAGACTTGAGTGTTTAGGCAGGCCGTGGCCGACACCCACGTTGGGCTTCCGCTTGAAGGTTGCCGAGTACATGTCGTGTAAACGGCGGTAAGTGGTGAGAGCGTGTGTGAAGAAGTACACCCCTGCAGGGTTAATATGATCTATTCGAATAGCCGTGTCCGCGGAAAAGGACTTCTGGGTTGCTTATATCAGTTCATAGACAAGTGAAAGTGGATACTCTAAAATACGCAAGATAAGCGTGAAGCTATGGATGGCGTTCTCGTAGGGAGACGGGAGCGGATCCATAGTGGTGTATTGATATGGTGAATATGTGGACTCGTGTGCGCCACCTCAAAAGAGTCGCTTGCAGTCGTAGTTTAGGATAGCCACCGAGTCAAAGCTGGCTTGCTGCAGTTAAACCCCACCATCCCCTTTGTTGATAATGATGCATATGTAGTTAGTTCTGATGTAAGTCTTGCTGGGTACATTTGTACTCACGTTTGCCTATTTTATGTTTTTGCAGAGAGACTTCAGTCTCACTATTAGTTCTGCTTGGACTTCGACGTTTAGCTTGATACCTCAGCTACGATCTTGTGCCTCAGCAGGATTTGGTAGATAGTCAGGCTTCTCAGCCTTTTTCATTTATAGATGTCTGTACCTAGACATGATAGCTTCCGCTTGTGCTTTGACTTGTATGCTCTGAGTGTTGGGTCATGAGACCCATGTTTGTAATATCTCGCTCCTCGGAGCCTATTGATAAACTACTTGAGTCGTAGAGTCATTTTGTGATACCATGTTGTATTTGCACATATCGAGCATATTGTGTGTATGTTATTGAAATGCTTGGTATGTGTGGGATCTGACAACCTAGTTGTTTATCCTTGGTATCCTCTCTTACCGGGAAATGTCTCCTAGTGTTTCCACCGAGCCATGGTAGCTTGCTACTGCTCCGGGACACTTAGGCTGGCCGGCATGTGTCCTTCTTCGTTCCTGTGTCTGTCCCTTCGGGGAAATGTCACGCGATGAATACCGGAGTCCTGTTAGCCCGCTACAGCCCGGTTCACCGGAGTCCTGCTAGCCCAGTGCTACAGCCTGGATTCACTCGCTGATGACCGACACGTTCGATGCTGGGTCATGGATGCCTGTCCCTGTAAGTCTGTGCCACTTTGGGTTTACGACTAGTCATGTCAGCCCGGGCTCCTTATCATATGGATGCTAGCGATACTATCATATACATGAGCCAAAAGGCGCAAACGGTCCCGGGCAAAGGTAAGGCGACACCCGTGGGGATACCGTGCGTGAGGCCGCAAAGTGATATGAGGTGTTACCGGCTAGATCAATGTGACATCGAGTCGGGGTCCTGACACTTGTATGGGATGTCGGTCACATATAATAGGTGGGTTCATCATGGTGAAGCTGTGAACGTCAATGTTATTGACTACGTGGAAGCAGCAGATCACCATCTTGATCTGCCTGATGCTCAGGTGGAAGAGGAGGAGGAGGTGGTGGCGGAGCCTGTGAGTTTGACCAACATTGAAACAATGCTACGAAATGCTCGTGCATTCCGTGAACTTTCACCTACAGAACAAAAATGGTGGGCCTGCATGTTGGAACAATGCAACGTGTCTGTCACCCCAGGAAATAAGCTGTCAGTATTCTCAGCTATGGTCACCTTTGTTCAGGTGAAGACATCTGAGCGGATGACCAACAAATCATTCGATGCAATGTTGGCTGCTTTCTTCAAAGCTTTCCCATATGTGTCTGAGCTGCCACACACCTACAGTAAAATGAAGAATTTCCTTCGTGCAGTTGGAATTGGATATGATATGATCCATGTTTGTAAGAATAATTGTGTTCTGTTCCGGAAGAATTATGCCAATTTAAGTGAATGCCCAAAATGCAAATCATCAAGATGGAAAGATGGCGATGATGTGAAGAGGATTCCTCATAATGTTCTAAGACATTTTCCAATTACACCAAGATTGCAGAGGTTGTTTCATGATGCTGCAACAAGAGAGGATGTACTGTGGCATTCTAGGAACCAGGAGTATAGAGATCAGAATGTAAGGAGCCATCCATCACATGGTAGTGAGTGGAAAAGCTTCAATCAGAAGCACGAAAAGTTTGTTGCTGACCCGAGAAACATTAGACACGGCTTAGCTTCAGATGGATTTAACCCATTTGGCCACCAGAGCGCCACATATAGCATGTGGCCAGTGCTTGTTATCCCTTACAACATGCCACCAAATGTCTGCACCAAAGAATCAAACTACATGATGGCCTTCCTCATCCCAGGTCCAAAAAGTCCTGGAAAGGATTTTGATTTGTTCATGGAGCCTCTTGTGGAGGAACTTCAACAACTATGGAGGGGTGTTGTCACTCGAGACCTATATAGCAGCCCACTAGCTGATTTCTTTCTGCTTGTTGTTATAATTTGGTGCATCCATGATTATTCGGCTTTGGGCACTATGTCAGGGCGAACGACACATGGTTACAATGCATGTGTTCACTGTGACTAGAATCCGTTGTCATACGCAATACTTAGCAAGATCGGTTACATTGTACACCATCGTTTCCTTGCCAAGGACAAGCCGCATCCTAGAAAATACCGTAGAGATGTGTTCAATGCAAAGCATGAAAACCGTGATGCGCCAAAGAGGCTCACCGTCGATGAGTTCCAAGTGGAATTAGAGAAGGTCAGGCATATTACACCAGGAAACCATCCTGATAATGGTAGCGGGAAAAGGAAGCGTGGCAGGGCAGAAGAGAGATTATTGTTTACCCGCAGGTCCACTTTGCGGGACTTGGAGTATTGGAAAGATTTGGATCTGCGGCATAATCTTGATGTGATGCACATCGAGAAAAATATATGTGACAGCATTATCGGCACACTTCTTAATATTGAAGGCAAGACGAAAGATACCTTAAAATCTAGGATTGATTTGACACACCTGGGTATTAGACAGGATTTGCAGGTGCAAGATGAAGGTAAACCACGGGATATGGCACCAGTTGTGTATGTCTTGGAGAAGGTAAAAAGAAAAGAATTCTGTGAGGTCCTATCACGTGTGTGATTCCCACATGGATTTGCTTCCAACCCTGAAAGGAGAGTCAGTGCAGTTGGAAACAAGGTACAAGGGTTGAAAACTCATGACTGCCACGTCCTACTTCAAACGGTTTTACTTGTTATCCTTAGAGGATTGGGTCGCCCTGACTTATACAGAGCAGTTGCAGAGTTGGGACAATTCTTCAGGGAACTTTGCAGTAGAATTATCAGGATAGATGCTTTGGAGCGTCTTAGAGACAAGATACCAACTATCCTATGCGACCTTGAGAAGATATATCCTCCAGTCTTCTTTGATGTGATGGTGCATTTGGCTGTTCATCTACCTAATGAGGCACTACTTAGAGGTCCAGTACAGTATGGCTGGATGTACCCTATTGAAAGGCGGCTAGGCAATTTCAAGGGCTATGTTAGGAACAGAGCTAGACCCGATGGTTCCATTGCAGAGGCCTACATTGCTACAGAAGCGTTGGCGTTCTGCTCAAAATACATTGAAACAGCTGATCAGCTTAGCAAAGAGGTGGATGAAGACAATCCCGGGCTCAATGTTTTTGATTATTCTGTTCGAGTTACAGGGAAGAGTCGAGAAGAGGACAAACCTAAAGATTTGGAAAAAATGGTTTGGTATGTTTTGAATAACTGTCCTGAGATACTACCTTATATCAAGTAAGTGCTAAGTACTGCAGCTTATACATCATAATCTACTAAACTTGCAGCACATTCTTATATATTTAGATGTTTGACGCGATCACTACGTTGTGCAGCATCTACAAAAAGGAGTTACTGCCGCAAAATCCAAGAAACATTGACAAACTGGTTATGGCAGGATTTGCAAAATGGTTCAAGAGCCATGTAAGCTTTTGAATTGCACTATTAGTTTTTTTAATATATTGAGTACATAAGATGATCAGCTTGTCTATTTTCTAACCATAGGTTAAGAAGATGAGGGGGGATGGGCAGGCAGTTGATGATGCCCTTTACTCACTAGCAATGGGTGTTGATACTCATGGAAGACATTATGAATCTTGCGTTGTTGGAGATGTGCGCTACAACACCCTTGCACAAGACGAAGGCAGGAAGACACAAAATAGTGCCATCATGAGCACGGATACGTATGACAAAGAGACAACTGAAATGTATGCTAACATAATAGACATTGTTCAGTTGTAGTATATCTTCAGTTTCGAGGATCATTGGTGTGTGGTTCTGTTGTGCTGTCGTTGGTATAACCTGTTTTCCAGGATCGCAAAACCCAAAGATGATGATTATTTCAAATCCATCAATGTCAAGGCGGCGTACTAGACCAACGAGCCTTTCATTTTGGCAAATCAAGCAACACATATATTTTTCTTGGAAGACACATTTGCATGTAGCGATGACTGGGGAGTATTGCAAAGGTTTGAGTAGAGGAATTTGTTTAATGAAGTTGCACAACAAGATGATGCTTACACTGCTCGTGATGTACAAGATAACACAGATGTTCCTAATATCTTTGAGAACCATCACGTCAATGACGCCGGTGAAAAGAGTGCCTGTCATGCTGTGGACATACAAGAGTTGATCAAGAAGAAGCCAATGTTCAAGGACGTTGAGGACGAAGAAGAAGATGGCACCATGAGGAATTACGATTTAGACTGATACACATGGCAAAGATGTTGACGCTGCTGATGCGGATGATGATTACATTGTGTTTGTCATATTTGCCTATCAGAAGACGTTTTTTATCTACTATGTGAAATTGTGTTTGCTATGACAACTGAAACCTGATGAACATGTTGTTTAGTATTTTCCTATGAGAACATCACTTGTTATGTATGCTGATTTGTGTTTGGTGATTGTATGACGACTAAAACATGATGACATTGTTGTTTAGTTGTACCCATATTTGGCTGTGAAACTTGAATTTGATGACTTAGTTTGATGTTAGACTGCAATTTGCTCGATGTCTTCGAATGAGAACAAAGCTAACCCGACAGGGCCTCTGCTAATTTATTTATTTATTACCAAAAGGGCCTCTGCTATTTATTTATTTATGAGCAAAAGGGGATACCCCCTGATTTCCATTAATAGAAATCATTAGATGTTCACAACACTACGCCCAGCCTGCTACACAGGTTTCATTCATTACTAGTTTCAGCAAAGTGCTCATGTCATAGCCACTGAATACATCACGAGTGCTACATACACAACAAATAAAGAGACAATCATCCTACAGAGCATATCGAATTTGCCCATTATCTTCACAAGCTCTTTCATCTCCTCATTGCTGTCAAGGCCATTCAGCAGCTGTTGCTTGGCCATGATCAGAGGAACTGCATCTTTAACCTTCTGCTCTAGATCTTCCTCTTCTGTCGTTCCTTCAGTTACTTGTCCAACACCCCAACCTGCTGGTATTGGGATTCCTTTGCTAACCAAATAATCAGCGTAGTTGCACTCCCCCACATCAGTAACTTCCCAAAAATACAAATCACACGAATCTTCCCTTTTCTGCACGAATCAAATTGGAAGATCATCAACCAAACTATTAAAAAAATCAACAAATAAAAGCATCTGAACAACACTTAAACATATTATTACCCCATGATTCAGGCATTTGTAGAAGACTCGGCCAGGGTTGAGGATTGTGTTTGAGACGCGACGGATGACTCTGCGTGATTTGCAGCAGTGGCACCACACCAACGACAGCGGGTTGCGATGAGCAACTGGGTGTGGTGCGCATGCCGGTGGGGGTGTGATGAGACCCACGGGTGATGGTACGGGTGGCGACTTGGCACATAGTTGGTTGTTGCCTGCTGAAGAGCAGGTGGACAAGCAGCCAGCGGACATGGTTGCTGCGGCCAGAGCTTCTGATGCTAGGCAGAGTAAGTAGAGAAGAGGAGAAGCGAACATTGGATATGTCAGTTTCATTACTTGCATAGTAGCACAGCACCATATATAGTCATAGTCTAGGTTTGGATTTGAACCAGCTACAGGAGCACGTCTCTCTTGTTTCTAAAACTCAGCAACGTCTCTTTACTGGTACACTAGCTTGTTCTGTATGCCTTCTCAAGTCTTTGATTCCTCCACCTGACATCTGGAACCCTCCAGAAGGGCCTCTGTATTTCACGAAAAAAATGTGCCCCCTGCTGACAGGTCGGACCCACCAGCTATCTTCGCACGCAAGGAAGTGTCTTATTACACAAAAAAATGAATACTCCCCCTGCCAGCTGGAACCCAGCATCGTGGGAAGCTGGCTTGTGGGCCTACCAAGTTGACAGGGATGGAGGGCTTTGTCAACTTAGTCAATATGAACGATTCTAGCTCCAGTTACCGTACGATGTTCATCCAACGGCAGTAGTGCTTCTTCAACCTCTGGTCTTCTTGCTCTAGCCACCGAAACTAGCGCCGGTCGTGCCGCATGTTCCCGCCTCCCGTGGCCGGCAGTGATGCGGCGGAGGCCTCACCGCCGCCTACTACTCCCACCACTGGCTAGCGCATCCCTCTACTCACCCACACCCCCTGTTATTCTGTGGCGACGGCAGCCTCACACTGCAGCTGAACCAGTGAACCTTCGTACTCCTCACCGCATGGGCATCCACTACCGCGTCTACCCCGGCTTCGCGTCGTCCCCTTCCTAGGCCTCGCCATCGTCCACTGCCTTGGTGCTCTCGGCGCGGCGTGGTCAATGTGGTCAACGACCGACTTCCATCGGAAGAGTACTATACATGGAGAGGCTGACAGCTGGGTCCATGGCCACAGCTGGGTCCACGGCCACAGCCTAGTTTTTTTGTGATTTGCCAAGTAAGTCGCTTTGTCAGGCCTGTTGGGATGCAAATCTTTCAAGACGAGGAGAGCTTCATTCGGCTGGCCGAGAAAATGGCCTATCAGTAATGAGAAATGGGCTCTACATTTTTAAAACACATGAAACTGGTAATTAGTTTCAAATTTCTTTTTTTAATTTTGAGATTTTAAATTGCATTGATTTTTATGTGCGGACAATTTGTTGGATTGTATATTGATATATATTTATTTTTAAAATTAGTTTGAATGTGACTCGAAATTTCGGGATTAAAAACAGTTCGGACCGCACCAAAATATGCAAAATTTCGTATAATTTTTTAGCCGTGGCCACAATATGAGATGTAATGCTAACAAAAAGAATACGGGCTCCAAAAAAACCTTAAGAATTAGCAAATGGGCTGTAAATTATTAGAAATAATGGCAGATGGGTTGTATGATGTTTTCCACAGATTAGAGGCTATCCTAAAAATAATGGTTGACGCACAAGCAGTGACTGTTGGATGTCCATCCAACGGCCGTCGTGCTTCTTCAATCTCTGCTCTTCCTGCTCCAGCCGCTCAAACAAGTGCCGGCGGGACTGCCTGCTCTCTCCTCCCCTTGGTCGGCTGTGCTGCCACGCACGCCTCACCGCCCCACCGTACTCCCATCGCTGGCCTAGCCATCCCTCTACTCAGCCACACCTGCTGTTATTCTCCGGCGACGGCAGACGAACCAGTAAACCCTCGCACAGTCGTACTCCCCTCCGCATGGGAAACAACTGCCGAGTCTTCCCTGCCTCCGTGTTGTTCCCTTCCTAGGCCTCGCTGTCGTCCACCGCCCTGGTGCTCTCGGTGCGGCTTGGTCAACATGGTCAACGACCGACATGCATCTGAAGTGGATTGTACATGGAGAGGCTGACAGCTGGGTCCGCGGCCCCACGCAAGAAAATGCCTCCTTATTACGCGCAAAATAATGATTCCTCCACCTGACATCTGGGACCCACCAAAAGGGTCTCTGTATTTCACAAAAAAACGTTACTGTCGCTGACAGCTTGGACCCACCAGCTATATGTTCGCACGCAAGGAAGTGCCTCCTTATTACGCACAAAAAAAATGAATACTCCCCCTGCTAGCTGGGACCCAGTATAGTGGCAGGCTGACTTGTGGGCCTACTAAGCTGACGGGGATGGAGGGCTTTGTCAACTTAGTCAATATGCACGATTCTAGCTCCACTGACCGTACGATGTCCATCCAACGGCCGTAGTTCTTCTTCAACCTCTGGTCTTCTTGCTACAGCCGCCCAAGCCAGCACCGGTCATGCCTCGTGCTCCTGCCTCTCGTGGCCGGCTGCGATGCGGCAGAGGCCTCACCGCCCCCTACTACTCCCACCGCTGGCCAGGCCATCCCTCTAGTCACCCACACCCCCTGTTATTTTGCGGTGACGGCAGCCCCATACCGTTGCAAACCAATGAACCCTCATACTCCTCTACGCATGGGCATCCACTGCCGCGTCTTCCCCGGCTCCGCGTCGTCCCCTTCCTAGGCCTCACCGTTGTCCACCGCCCTGGTGCTCTCGGCGTGGTGTGGTCAACGTGGTCAAGGAACAACTTCCATCGGAAGAGTACTGTACGTGGAGAGGCTGGCAGTTGTGTCCACTGCAGCCGCAAGGAAGTGCCTCCTTATTACGTGGAAAATAATTATTCCTCCACCTGACAGCAGGGACCCACCGGACGGGCCACCATATTTGGCGAAAAAACGTTTCCCTTGACTATTGGGACCCATCGGACGGGCCACTGTATTTCGTGAAAAAAATGTTCCCCCTGCTATCAGCTCAGACCCACCGGAAGTGCCTCCTTATTACGCACAAAAAAATGAATACTCCCCCTGCTAGTTGGGACCCACCTTGGTGGGTGGCTGACTTGTGGGCCTACTAAGTTGACGGGGACGGAGTGCTTTGTCAACTTAGTCAATATGAACGATTCTAGCTCAAGTGACCGTACAATTTCCATCCAACGGCCGTAGTGCTTCTTCAACCTCTGGTGTTCTTGCTCCAGCCGCCCAAAGTAGCGCCGGTCGTGCCGCATGTTCCTGCCTCCCGTGGCCGGCTGTGCTGCCGCGGATGCCTCACCACCCCCTACTACTCCCACCACTGGCCAGGCCCTGCGGCGACGGCAGCCTCACACCACAGCTGAACCAGTGAACCCTCGTACTCCTCTCTGCGCGGGCTTCCACTGCCGCGTCTTCCCCGGCTCTGCGTCGTCCCCTTCCTAGGCCTCGCCATCGTCCACCGACCTAGTGCTCTCCGTGCAGCGTGGTCAACGTGGTCAAGGAACGGCTTCCATCGGACGTGGACTGTACGTGGAGAGGCTGACAGCTGGGTCCATGGCCGCAGCAAGGAAGTGCCTCCATATTACGCGCAAAATAATTATTCCTCCACCTAACAGCGGGAACCCACCAGACGGGCCATCGTATTTTGCAAAAAAAACGTTCCCCCCTGACTGCTGGGACCCACCAGCTACATCTTCGCACGTAAGGAAGTGCGTCCAGGCAAAAAAAGATTCGCCCCCTGACTGCTGGGACCCACCAGCTACATCTTCGCACGCAAAGAAGTGCCTGACAATTGGGACCCACCTCGTTGAAGCGTATGTAGCATTGTCATTCTGGTCGCGAACATGTACGTACATACTAGTCGATGTAGAGGTGCGCACGTGTCGTAGTAGAGGCGCGCACGTAGCATGTACACGTGTGTATAGCAACCAGCGTGCAAGAAAGAAAATACGGCCACATACGTACATACGGGCAGGGTCTCGAACGCCTACTCGCGCATACGTACGGCCAGGGCTCGGGAACATGGCTGGGTCGGAATGGAGAAAGTGCATCGTCGTCGTGTTCATGGGGAGCCAACCGGCTGGGTTGGAACGGAATGCGTCATCGTGTTCATCGGGGGGGCTTAGACAGAATAGCCGATGGAAACAAGGCCTAGCGTACCGCAGAACGGAGGAAACTGACTTGTGTTCGACCGGCCACGGTCGAAACAGGATCCTGTTCATCGGGAGGGGTCTGGCGTACCGCAAAACGGAGGAAACGGACCTCCTACGGCTGAAACGGGGGTCCTGTTGATTGGGAGGGTTGTGGCCTACCGCAAAACGGAGGAAACGGACTTGTGTTGGAGTGCTACGGTCGAAACGGGCGTCCTGTTCATTGGGAGGGGTGTGGCGTACCGCAAAACGGGACTCCACGGGATACTATTCATCTACACCGTCGACCCCCTTCAGCCTCCATGGGCTACTGTTCATCCACCGTCAACCTGCTCCAGCCTCCACCTGCGACTGTTCATCCATGGGCTCCAGTTCATCCAGCCTCCACCGTGCGCTACTCCACCGGCTACTGTTCAACCAGCCCTCTCCACGGGCTCCTGTTCAACAACACCTCCACAGGCTACTTTTCTTCTAGCCCTCCACCGTCTACTGTTCATCCAGCCCTCCACGGGGTGGTCCTGTTCATCCTGCCCTCCATGGGGGCCTGTTCATCCAGCCCCAACCGGCTCGATCGATCGGGGTCCTGTTCATCCAGAGGCAACACCATGGGGTCCTGTTCATCCACCCCACCAGGAACTATTCATCCAACCCCCCCCCCACAGCAATGCTCACTGTTCATCCAGAGGCAGCATCGATCGGCTTCAGCTAGCAGCAGCAGCAAAGGAATGGCTCGATCAGGTTCAGTTAACAGCCATCGATCGATCGCCCAGGTTCAGTAACGCGTAGCCTGCAGTGCAATCGCTCGGGTTCAGTTAGAGCCCAACGCCTCGCTCGGGTTCAGTTAGAGCCCAACGCCTCTCACCCATGCGCGTGTGTGTACGAGAGGAACACACATCGCTTGGCCCCGACCACCCACCGTAAGTGGGAACATCCCGATATTTTCCTCGCCCTCGCTTCTACCATGGTTTTTTCCGTCATGGACGGCCCAAAGAATGTCATGCAGCTGCGTCTCCGGCCCGCCCAGGACAAAAAGCCCATTTTCGGTCATGATTTTTTGTCATAGAAGTAGGACCCCACCAGATCTATGATCATACCGGGTTTTGTCACAATTATCATCATAGAACTGTCATAAGTATGACGGAAAAAAATTCGTTCAGCCCAAAATGTCACGGATGTGTCTTTTTTTGTAGTGGTGTTAGCACGATGATGTTCATATGAACATCTGGATCCATATGAGGAATTTGGTCCATATAAGGACTTGGATCCATATGAATACTTTGGTCCATATGAAGAATTTGATCTGGGGTTCCTATTCTTCACAGGTGGTGTCATGATGACATTCACCTGAAGACTTTCAAGGCACCTTTTGGGAACCTAGATTTTCTTCATAGGGGGCCGTTCCTGGAGCTAGTGCCAACATATCTAGCAAATACTTCACCATTCTGATTTTTGAATAGTTTATAGTTGGAGTCAAATGACTCATCAGAAGAATATGAAGATTCACATGTAACGCCAGATAGGGTAGATGGATCCACTGAAGGTCCCTTTGTACCAACCCATGAGGTTTTGGAATACTGCTCAGGTTTCTAGTAGGTCCCACCAGCATTGAGTTTCCTCTCAAAGGCAATACCCTCTTTCCTAGGGTTCCTGTTGAGGATCTGCTTTCTAAGCACATCACAAAGTGTATGATGCCTTTAAGGCTTTTGTACATGCCTTTCACATACAATTCCTTCAGCCCTGCATGGTCGGTGATACTAGCAGCATCCTCAGATGAGGAATTAGTGATAGCAGAGACAATTGAAGAATTTGCAGCAATAGAAGCATTTGAACTTTCAGGTGAAGAATTAGCAAATTCATGTTCAATGCACTTCAAAGATGGAGGAATAAATTCTTCTTGAGCAGCGCTGATTTGTTGAGCAAGTAATGAATCACGCTCCTTTTGAAGATCTTCATAACTCACCCTTAGCTGCTCAAGGTCTTGCTTTCTTCAAAGAAAGGCATAAGAAAGCTTCTCATGATCAGATAAGAGAGTGTTATGATGACTCTAAAGGTTATCAAACTTAGTTTGAAGTCTCTGAAGATTTTCAGTCAAAGTTTTAGTGCGATCCATTTCTTCCCCCAACATATCATCGCTTTTGTGTAGCATATTTTGAACCTTTTCAAGAGCCTTTTGTTGTTTCATAGCAATCTTAGCAAGTTTAGAATAGCTAGGCTTGAGGTTTTCATCAGATTTATCCTCACATGATTCAGAGGAGGGATATTTGAGTACCTTTGCACCTTTTGCCATGAAGCAATAGGTGGGAGCGTAGTCATCATCACCGTCGTCAGCAGTGTTGGGGAGGTCATTTTACTCAGAGTTGAAGATGGACTTGCTGACGAACGCAGTAGAGAGGGCTAGGCTCGCCACACCAGAGTCTGACTCCTTAGATGCCTCATCTTCCTCATTTTCCTCAGATTCAGCCTCAGAGTCCATTTCCTTGCCAATGAATGCCCGAGCCTTCTTGGAGCTGCTCTCTTGTGAGACGAGGACTTCGAGGATTTTGATGATGAGGACTTTGAAGATTTCTTCTTCTTCTTTGAGTCATCGAAACTGTAATCCTTGTATTTCTTCTTCTTTGATTCCTTTTCCCACTGAGGACAATGTTGAATGTAGTGACCGGGTTTCTTGAATTTGTGGCAAAGTCTCTTGTAGTCATAGGATGAGGAATCTGATCTTATGTCATCACTTCTTGAGGATTTGCCAAAGCGACCACGTCTTGAGAACTTCTGAAATTTCCTCACGGGCATTGCTAGCTCTTGGCTCAGTTCTTCAGGATCACCAAGGCTGCTACCTGAATCCTCACCTTCAGATTCAGAGACTGCCTTGGACTTTAGTGCATGTGATCTGCCATAGCTTGGTCCATAGAGATCTCTCTTCTTAGCAATTTGGAACTCATGAGTATTTAGCCTCTCGAGGATATCAGCGGGATCAAGTGACTTGTAGTCTCCACGTTCTTGTATCATCAGTGACAGAGTGTCAAATGAGGAATCAAGCGATCTCAGCAATTTATTCACCACCTCATGGTGGGTGATGTCAGTGGCACCAAGTTCTTGAAGCTCATTTGAGATGTTAGTGCGGCGATCAAAGGTTTGCTGAACATTTTCATTGTCGAGTCTTTTGAAGCGGTTGAAGAGATTGTGAAGAACGTCAACTCGAGAGTCATGGTGTGTTCACACTCCTTCATTGACCTTGGACAGCCTTCCCAGATAAGCTTTGCTATCTCCAAAGCACTCACTCTACCATACTGTCCTTTGCTCAGATGGCCACATATGATGTTCTTCCCTTGAGAGTTGAGTTGCTTGAATCTCTTCACGTCAGCAGCTTTGATGGTAGGAGTGACAGAGGAAACACCATTTTCTACAAAATACCAGAGATCGTTGTCAATTGCCTCAAGATGAATTCGCATCTTGTTCTTCCAGTAGGTGTAGTCCGTCCCATCGAAGGTAGGACACCCAGCAGAGACCTCGATTATACATGTGGTCGACATAACTAAAACTCCAGGCGGTTAAACCAAAATCACACAGAACAAGGGAGTACCTTGCTCTGATACCAATTGAAAGTGTGTTAAGTCGACTAGAGGGGGTGAATAGGCGATTTTTATGAATTTTTCACTGAGGAATTTCAGGGTTAGGAAATTCCTAAGCAAAGAACTACTTGCAGTGGAATAAGTACTCGGGTGCAAACAGAACAGAGTAGTAGCATAGTCATCATGAAGAAATGAAAACAAGCACAGAGTACAGAAAGCGTAAACACAGGATAACCAGGCTGAAGACAGACTGGCTGAAGAAATTGAACTGAGGGAATTGGTAAAGTCTTCAGCAAAGTCTTCAAACAGTAGCGATCAAGTACACAATATGGTAATGAGGAAGTAGAACCAGTTAGCTCGGTGAAGACAATGATTTGGTAGACCAGTTCCAACTGCTGTGACAATCGTACATCTGGTTGGAGCGGCTAAGTCTTTAAACCTGAGGACAGACATCCCTCACTGTATTCTCCTTGAACTAAGGTCACATAGACCTCGCCCAATCACTCGTGGCAAGTCTTTCGGTGACTTCCAAACCTTCACAAACTTGGTCACCCGGTGATCCACAATTTACTCTTGGATGCTCTAGACCATGACGCCTAACCGTCTAGAGGATGCACAGTCCTCAAAGCTAACAAGCATCAGTTCCACACAGGAACAATCTCTTCTGTGATGCTCAAACACTTTGGGTTTGTAGGTGTGTGGGATGGGGTTTTGGGTTTTTTCCTCACTTGATGATTTTCGCTCAAAATCCTGGGAGAATGGGATGCTCTCAATGACAAGTGTCAGTTTCTTGCGGAGCAGCCAACCAGCTAGTGGTAGTAGGGGGCGGCTATTTATAGCTTAGGGAGCAGCCCGACATGATAAGACATAAATGCCCTTCAATGATATGACTGTTAGGTGGATAAGATATTTGGGGCCAGCTGGTGCATAGCACAGCAATGGTCGGAAATCTGAGGTTCAAATTCCTCAGGGCTATCATGCTCCTCACTTGTAGGCAATCCGCACTGGCCAGTTCCTAACTCCTCAGTCAGAACAAATTTCTGAGAGAACACGAGATCTTCGTCTGTGTCACTAAAGAAATTGACTGAATTGTATGAGATTTCCAATTGCTTCACTCGAAAGGATTAGTAGGTGTAGGATTTTGAGATGAGCATCACTTGGAAACTTTTCCTTAGTTTTTCCTCGACCCCCTTTAACAGTACGGCATTTCCTATGACTCAAGAGAGTGAAAATTAAACTACAAAACAAAAGTCTTCATGCTTCATATTCCTCGCTTGAATATCAAGTCTTCACGGTCACACCAATTTATTCACTTTCAAAGTGTTCAGAAAGCCTTTAGAAATCCAAAGTCTTCAGTTGAAGACATTCATTTTTAGGGGTCGACTTTCTCTGTAAATATCAAACTCCTCATAGACAAATAGACATGTGTGCACTCACAAACGCATCAGTCCCTTAACCTATTAGTCTTCAATACACCAAAATCACTAAGGGGCACTTGATGCACTTACAGTTTGTAATGTTCACATATCGTACACAGTGCTGAATAAGGGACCGTGTCTGATGACACTCTACGCGCCAATTTTTCCGCTGAACCAATTCAAAATTTTCGGCTTCCGCGGAAATATCTACCTCCCCGCCCCCTCCCCCTTACCAAAGCCACATTTCCTCTATTTCTGCCTTCCTTTCCAAGTTGAAACCTTCACTCCTTGCTTGCAGCACTGCCTCCTTGCCGGTGACCCTACTTCATGCTACTCGGCCTCGTCTATCCAGGCAGGTCATCCACACCCGACCCCCCATCCTCCTCCTTCCATATCCCACATGCGCCGACCGCTGGCACGACACCTTCCACCCAAATCACCGACCCCTCCACCAAATAAGCACCGCCCTAAGCCATGGTCCATGCAGTATAGCTAGGAGCTCAAGGAGCATTTGGCAGTGGAGAAGCAAATCGTGACCGCACACACGGATGAGGTCGCGATTGCTGCCATTCGTGCCAACCCCCAGATCTTGGAGGAATACCTCACCGTCGAGGCCACCGTCGATGCCTCGCGCGCCGATGCTGCGACACGGTTGGCTGTTTTAAATGATAGTTCCTAGCATTTCTCGAGGCCACCTCGGTGCCTTCGACAAAGACTACGAGGTGTTTTCTTAGCGTGCATGTGCCTACCTCAACTCGAGAGCCAACAAGTTGTTGCCCGGAGCGGCTCAGGCAACCCACCACTACGACAAGGGCACCCACGATGTGGAGGCCTCGCCCTCTTCCATGTCTAAGGAGCCAATCTTCATTGATATCTCCGACGATGAGGAGTGGCTTGTCTTATTAGCTCACTATAAGTACCCATGTTCAGTTTGCTAGCTACGCTGGTTCAGCATGCTCGGTTTATCCGTTGCATGTGCTGCTCCTGCCTTTCCTTAACAAATTCTAGTGAATGGTGCCATCTACTTATATCATGCAATATGTTGCTCCAGTGTATATGTTCTATATGTCGTGCAATGTAGTGCTTAACTGTTTGGTTAGTTAGTTGTCGTGTTCAATTAACTGTTTGGTTCAATTTTGCAAATGTGATGTTCAATTCTTCAGGGTGCAATTTTTTATTGCCTTCCATGTGAGAAATAAATCAAATTTATCTTTACAAAATACATGAGAAACAAATACAATTGCTATATTTCCAAGTTGTCAAGCATGCTTAGTTTGGTTAACTATCTGATCTTCTAGTATGTTATACATTGTGCAATGTGGTGCTCAGTTAACGTTTGGTTCATTTGTTGTGGTGTTTAGTTAATTGTTTGGTTCAATTCTATAATACGATGTTCAATTGTTGTCGGTGCATTCCATTATTGTATACCATATGAGAAATAAATCGAATTTGGTTGTACTAAATACATGAAAAACAAATACAATTGCTATATTTCCAATCTGTTAAGCATGGTTGGTTTAGTTAACTGTCTGATCTTCTATTAGGAGTATGTTATATTGTGCAATATGGTGCTTAGTTAATGTTTGGTTCATTTGTCATGGTGTTTAGTTAATGTTTGGTTCATTTGTTGTGGTGTTTAGTTAACTGATTGGTTCAATTCTGCAATGTGATGTCCAATTGTCATGGGTAGAATTTTTTATTGTTGTGCATGTGAGGAATAAATCGAATTTGGCTACACTTAATACATAAGAAACATATACAATTGATATATTTCCTAGTTCTTAATCATGCCTGATTTGGATAAATGGGTTTTCCATGTGCCTTGAATTAATCTGATCAATCTGCAACGTGCTTATTTTTCATCAACATATTTTACTAATAGCATGCGAACCCTCACTTAACCTGATCATTAACTACCTTATATGTGTTGTAGGGAAACAATGGGAAGCACCAAGGTTTACAATTGAGGTTTGCACATGCATGGTCCTTTCTCTAATAGCACATTATTGTGCAATTGTAGGAACCATTCTAATATTTAGGTTTTTAACAATTTGGCCTTGCACATGTAGGTCCTGCTGTCAGAGGTTTTTACCCACTGTTCGACCCTTTTTGCATATGGGGAAATGAGTTGTCCATGAATATCAGTCAAGTCAAGAAACTCAGAAAGATTGTTAGGATAAAGAAATTAGCGACAAAAAACAACAAGACCTTTGTCTGCACAGTGAATAAAACATCAGTTCACTATAGGATGGTACTAACTATTATATCATGCCTTTTTTATTACTTTGCCCCATTTCCAATATAGAGAAGATATTTATGCACATCCTTGTTTTCAGGCCTTTCCAAAGTAGTTCACTGATGATTACCTCTCAAACCACATGTATGGTCAGGAGGCGAGGGTGGTATTCATACGACACCCATGGTTCAATATTGAAGTGTTCCTGAAAAGGACGAAGGATGGACGGTCAATCATCCACAGGCACTGGCCCAAAGTTGCAAAGACCTTCAACATCAATGAAGGCTCAATATTCGCCTTCCTCTCTAGCAGTTTTCCAGATGAGATTCCTCTGTCTATGTACAATCTATGATGCTAATTTCAAAAGGTTATAGATGTTGCATGTGAAACTTGGTGCTGGTGTAGTTGTGTAATGGGGTAGCTGTGTGCTGAA
The DNA here is from genome assembly GCF_002162155.2 of Triticum dicoccoides. Classification (NCBI taxonomy): domain Eukaryota; kingdom Viridiplantae; phylum Streptophyta; class Magnoliopsida; order Poales; family Poaceae; genus Triticum; species Triticum dicoccoides. The sequence goes on along the minus strand of NC_041384.1, from coordinate 210,557,807 downwards.
GCTATATGATGTTGTACTCTGATGTATTTCAATTATGAAATCCTGCTTCCTTAATATGAAAATGAAATATATTGTGTGCTTAATATGAACTGTCAATTAGATTAATAAATGGATTATTAATAATAGGCCAATTAGCCTCCTAATGGCCAATTAGCCTGCTAATTGGGTTTTTCTATTGCGAACGGTTATTGAGAAAACACCATGGGCGATGACCTCATGCAACGCACACAGTTTTTAGGAATAAACCGTGTTGGATCAATGACCAATCACACACGACATCCTCTTGAAAACTATTTGCGTTAGGCCACCTTGCGCAAATGTTTACCACACAAAAAGTGTGTGTGATGGACAGCCTTTGCCACACTGTTTCTTCTATGCACCGTATGTGATGCACTCAATAATGCAAACGATAAAATTGTTAATATCATGTGCAATGGCAATGCTATCACAAACAAATTAGTGGGGAAAATTGTGTATGATGCAACTGCGAATGGAAATGTTTTCCTTGCAGTGACTGTGTGGGATGTATATACGAACAGAAACGTACTTCTGGGATGCATTGTGTGGGATGTACATACTAACGGAAACATACTCCTTGGATTGACTGTGTGCAATGTACATACGAACAGAAACGTTTAGTCAGGCCTGACTGTGTGGGATGTACTTACGACCAAAAATGATTTGGCTTGTATAATTGTATTTTTTTAGCACAACTATACGTATAACCGTATTTGATCGCTTACCCATCGCACACGACATCACTTTGCCGAGCGTGTGTGACCCAAGGCCCTATCCCCGATGGTTTCTGGATCATGTGGGAATGACCCCCTATCGCAGTCACTCACTTAGCGATGGTTCAAACAACAATCGTGAAAAAGGGGTTAAAACTGTTTATATAGCACCTCATTGTACCGGTGCGCCCCCGCGTCGATAATCTAGGTCATCTAGCCCTGGTGGTAGCCCCTGAAGTGGGCGGTTATAAGTTCACGAAGGTACTATGGATCGTGGAACTAGTATCAACATATTGTACTATGACACTTTTCAATGGGTGAATCTGACAAGAAGATCTTAACCCGTCGTCTAATGTTTTTCACGGAGTTGTCCCTAGCAAGTCAGCTTACCTAGTGGGGAAGATTGATCTGGAAGTGGCCTTTGGCGATGAGTATAATTACAGGGCCGAGCCTCTATGGTTTGAGCTGGTTAAAATCAAGAGTCCATATCATGCATTGTTTGGACGGGCGGCTTGCGACAAGTTCATGGCCCGCCCATGTTATATTTATCTGTGGCTCAAGATACCAGGGCCACGAGGAACAATTACAGTTCATGGCAATCGCAAGATAGCCTTGGAATGTGAAGAGGGAGATGTTGCTTATGCAGAGGCGGCTTGTGATACTGATGAGCTCAAGTTTAATAAAGATAATGTTGACCCGGCTAATATGACCCCTCTGAAAAAGCCCACCACCGAGAAGGACCCTCTGCTCAAACTTAAGTCGGCAAAGGACACACAACAAGTTGACTTTGTCCCTGGTGATTCTTCATAGTAGTTCACCATTGGGACATGAATGGATCCTAAATAGGAAAGCACGCTCATCGAGTTCATCCATGAGAATCGGGACATCTTTGCATGGAAACTGTAGGAGTCCTTGATTAGGGGGTCTCCGGACAGCCGGACTATCTCCATTGGCCGAACTATTGGACTATGAAGATACAAGATTGAAGACTTCGTCTCGTGTCCGGATGGGACTCTACTTGGCGTGGAAGGCAAGCTAGGCAATACAGATATGGATATCTCCTCCTTTGTAACCGACCTTGTGTAACCCTAACCCTCTCCGGTGTCTATATAAACCGGAGGGTTTTAGTCTGTAGGACAACATCAACTACAACATACATTCATACCATAGGCTAGCTCCTAGGGTTTAGCCTCTCTGATCTCGTGGTAGATCTACTCTTGTACTACCCATATCATCAATATTAATCAAGCAGGATGTAGGGTTTTACCTCCATCAAGAGGGCCCGAACCTGGGTAAAACATTGTGTCCCCTACCTCCTGCTACCATCCGCCTTAGACGCACAGTTCGGGACCCCCTAACCGAGATCCGCCAGTTTTGACACCGACATTGGTGCTTTCATTGAGAGTTCCTCTGTGTCGTCGCCGTTAGGCATGATGGCTCCTACTATCATCGATGGTGATGCAGTCCAGGGTGAAACTTTTCTCCCCGGACAGATCTTCGTGTTCGGCGGATTTGCACTGCGGGCCAATTCGCTTGGCCATCTGGAGCAGATTGAAAGTTACGCCCCTGGCCACCAGGTCAGGTTTGGAAGCTTAAACTACATAGCCGATATCCATGGAGATTTGATCTTCGATGGATTCGAGCCTCTGCCTTGTGCGTCACGCGGTCACGATGAGTACGATTTAGCTCTACCATCAGATAGTGTTCAAGAGATCGCACAAGCAGCCTCTCCGACCCTCAATTCGGAGCCAGGCATGCCTTTCACGGACGGGTGGATGGACCCCGCCACGGAGGCCTTACCCTCTGCGGCGATCGAGCCAAACATCGACCTTACCTTACACGAGAGCCGTGATGTTAAACTGCCGGATCCTTCTCCGGCCACGGACTCCGAACCGCCTACACCCGTTCCCGTCGAATCCGATTGGGCACCGATCATGGAGTTTACCTCCGCGGATATTTTTCAGCACTCGCCCTTTGGCGACATACTGAACTCATTAAGTTCTCTGTCCTTGTCAGGAGGATCCTGGCCGAACTATGTCCGGCAGGACTGGGATGCAGATGACGATGAAATTCGAGGCCCACCCACCACCCACTTAGTAGCCACTGGCGATGACTTAATCGACATGCTCGACTTCGAGTCTGAAGACATCGACGGTATGGACGACGATGCGGGAGGCGAAGAGGAACCACCTCCCACAGGGCACTGGACAGCCACCTCATCATACGATATATACTTGGTGGATACACATAAACAAGGCAATGGCGACGAGATAGCGGAGGATGACCCCTCCAAGAAGCAACCCAAGCGCCGACGTCAGCGGCGCCGCTCTAAGTCCCGCCAAAGCAAAAGTAGTGATACCGGCATAGGAGATAATAATACTCCGGATAGTGCCGAGGACAACAACAATCCCCTCCAGCAAGATTTAGAGGAGGATGGAGGAGCCAGCCCTCCTAAGAGAACGGCAGATGGAGAAGAGGAGGATGATAATTACATGCCCCCCTCCGAAGACGAGGAAAGCCTCGGCGACGACGAATTCGCTGTGCCAGAGGATCCCGTCGAACAAGAGCGCTTCAAACACCGGCTTATAGCCACGACAAATAGCCTTAAGAAAAAGAAACATCAGCTTCAAGCTGATCAGGATCTGCTAGCTGACAGATGGACTGAAGTCCTCGCGGCCGAGGAATATAAACTCGAGCGCCCCTCCAAGAGTTACCCAAAGTGCAGGTTGCTACCCCGACTGAAGGAAGAAGCGTATGATACGGCTGATCGGCCACCTCGTGGCCGCGATAGAGAGGCGTTCCAGCCAAAAACTCAGCCTCCACCCCGACGCCATTCAAATAAAAAGGCACGGGGAGATACGCCAGACCCGCGAGACATATTAGAGGACAAAGCAAAGCATGATCGATCTACGGATCACGAGGGCGCACCACTCTACGAGACGATAACCGTCACGCCGGATACAGTAAAAGCAAATCCGGCCGGGCCGAACACAGCGGGCAAGACCCATTCGAGCTGCATCGCGATATAGCCCAATACAGAGGCGCCGCACACCCCTTATGCCTCACAGGCGAAGTAATGGATCATCAAATCTCAGAAGGTTTCAAACATGTAAATATTGAATCATACGATGGCACAACAGTTCCCGCAGTATGGATCGAGGATTTCCTCCTCCACATCCACATGGCCCGTGGTGATGACTTAGACGCCATCAAATACCTCCCACTAGAGCTCAAGGGACCAGCGCGTCATTGGCTTAACAGCTTGCCAGCCGAGTCCATCAGCTGTTGGGAAGATCTGGAAGCCGCATTCATCGACAACTTTCAGGGCACTTATGTGCGGCCACCAGATGCCGATGACTTGAGCCACATAATTCAGCAGCCAGAAGAATCGGCCAGGCAATTCTGGACTCGGTTCCTAACAAAGAAAAATCAAATTGTTGACTGTCCGGATGCAGAGGCCCTAGCGGCTTTCAAACACAACATCCGCGACGAATGGCTAGCCCGGCACCTTAGTCAGGAAAAGCCAAAATCTATGGCAGCCCTCACGGCACTCATGACCCGCTTTTGTGCGAGAGAAGACAGCTGGCTGGCTCGCAGTAATAACATATCAAAGAACCATGGTACTTCGGATACCAAGGACGGCAATAGCAGGTCATGTCGCAACAAACATAAGCGCCACATTAGCAGCGATAATACCGAGGATACGGCAATCAATGCCGGATTCAAATGCTCTAAACCCGGTCAGCGGAAAAAGCCATTCAAACAATGTACGCCGGGTCCATCCAGCTTGGACCGTATACTCGGTCGCTCGTGTCAAATACACGGCACCCCAGAAAAGCCAGCCAATCACACCAACAGGGATTGTTGGGTGTTCAAGCAGGCCGGCAAGTTAATTGCCGAAAACAAGCACAAGGGGCCACATAGCGATGACGAGGAGGAGCCCCGGTAGCCACACACCGGAGGACAGAAGAGGTTTCCCCCACAAGTGCGGACAGTGAACATGATATATGCAACCCACATCTCTAAGAGGGAGCGGAAGCGTGCGCTCAGGGACGTATATGCGTTGGAGCCAGTCGCCCCAAAGTACAACCAATGGTCCTCCTATCCGATCACTTTCCATCGCAGGGACCATCACACTAGTATCCATCATGGCGGATTGGCCGCACCGGTTCTGGACCCAACAATTGATGGATTTCACCTCACTCGAGTCCTTATGGATGGCAGCAGCACCCTGAACCTGCTTTATCAGGACACAGTGCGCAAAATGGGTATAGACCCCTCAAGGATCAAACCCACAAAACGACCTTTAAGGGCGTCAATCCAGGCGTAGAGGCCCATTGCACAGGCTCAATTACACTGGAAGTGGTCTTCGGATCCCCGGATAACTTCTGAAGCGAAGAGTTAATCTTCGATATAGTCCCGTCCCGCAGTGGTTATCATGCACTGCTCGGGCGAACCGCATTTGCGAGATTCAATGCGGTACCGCATTATGCATATACCTCAAGCTCAAGATGCCAGGACCTCGTGGGGTTATTACAGTCGATGGAAACACAGAGCGCTCTCTCCGAACAGAAGAGCACACTGCGGCCCTCGCAGCAGAAGCGCAAAATAGCCTCTCAAGGCAATCTACCAGTTCGGCGTTTCAAGGCCCGGACACCTTCAAGCGTGCTCGGAGCAATCGACAAATAGACCGCCTGGCGCGATCTGAGCTCGCGTAGCAATGCGGCCCCCGCCCCAATCCCAGCCAAACGGTGAAGCTCGTGCCACGTGTACATAATTACGCATTAAAAATACCATGGGCACAGGTGGGGAGGGGGCACACTGTGGCACGCCCCAAGTCGCGGCTTAAACCACACTAGGGGCTTCCCATTTGGTTATTTTTCTCTTTTTCGGGACCTTAATCTCTAGAAACCCTGTCCGGCAGCACTATTGCCGAACACATGATGCAGCAACCAAGGAGGCAGAAAGCTATGTCACACCATGGAATTCCCAGGTGGATTACAATAACAAGCGAAATATTTGATTTAATACTATTCCTCAGCTTGCCCTTGGAAGGGACATAGTCCCACTCTTTGCTTATCGCACTATCTGTATCATTCTGCTTTAACGCACCTTTTTGAATAAACAATGCATAACATCACGACTATTATTGCATTCTTGTTATATATATATATATATGTGTGTGTGTGTGTGTGTGTGTGTGTGTTCATTAACGACGCCTTGCAACCATACACTTTGGTACGGCCAATACACCAGGGGCTTACATACCCCACAATATGGTGTGAAAAGTCCGAACACTTTCACAAGTGCGGCACCCCAAACTTCTAGCATTATATGCATCAGCTCCGAATCATGTCTTTGGTCAAATGTTGGGTTTGCCCGACTCCTATGTTTTGGTACCTTACGTTCCTCTCTATCGGGTAAGGTAGCGCTAGGAGAACTACTGCGATTATGCCCCGGTTCTGCCGGGCTTAGCACCTTAGTAGAGAAAGCTAAAACTGACTGCCATGATAAGGCGAGAGACTGGTCGCTGTTCGGCGAGGTTTTCGAGTCCCTAAAGACTCATGCCGCTTAGGGCGAGGGGTCGGCCCTGTCCGGCTTAAAGGCGTGTATCGCGCCCCGAATTCGACCTTTCGAGTACCAGGGGCTTCGCCGAAATTTAAAATTATAGAATTCTATGGCTAAGTGAGAGTGATTAAGCATTATTAGTCCAGTTGCCTTGTTCATTGTGCTGAGCACCTCCCTCGAAGGACCCAAATATGGGAACAAGAGTGCTCAGGTTTATCACGAACACCCCAGCACTCGTGGCATGGGGGCAGAAGCCGAGGACTAGCCATCTCTCAGATTGGATAAACGGCCAAACAGGAGGTAATATTTTAAATTCGCACAAGCGTTGCATAGCGCATATGAAACAAGTTTTGATTATACAGGATCACACGAGCAAGTTTACACAAATATTACATCCTTGGAACATTCGTCCGCTACAAGACGGGCATCCTTCAGGACACCCTCATAATAAATTTCGGGGTGGGATGCTCTTTGCCCTGCGGCGGCCCTTCCTTGATCAGCTTCACGGCGTCTAGCTTGGTCCACTGCACCTTCACGTGGGCGAAAGCCCGACGTGCACTTACGATGCAGACGGACCGCTTGACGACCTCCAGCCGTGGGCAGGCATCCACAAGCCGCCTCACCAGGCCGAAGTAGCTGTTTGGAAGGGCATCGCCAGGCCACAGCCGGACTATAAGGCCCTTCATGGCCTGTTCGGCCTCCTTGTGCAGCTCAACCAGCTGCTTTAGCTGGTCGCTCAGAGGCATCGGGTGTTCGGTCCTAGTATACTGAGACTAGAACAGCTTCTCCGTTGAGCTTCCCTCCTCCACCTGGTAAAACTATGTGGCATCCAACACGCTGCGGGGAAAATCTGCGAATGCTCCTGGAGAGCTCCGAATTCAGGTAAGTAATCGAGAATTTACTTTTGCATGCTTGCTCTGCATATAGAATGCCTTACCCGCCGCTATCTTCTTCATCGCGTCGATCTCCTGGAGGGCCTTTTGGGCTTCGGCCTTGGCACTTTTCACACTCTCGACGGTCGCGGCCAGCTCAGACTCTCGCGTCTTCGAGTCAAGCTCCAACGCCTCGTGCTTCGTCACGAGAGCCTGGAGCTCTTGCTGCACCTCGCCCACCCGAGCCTCTTGCTTTTCTCGCTCTGTGCGCTCCTTGGCCACTTTATCTTCGGCCTTGGTTAGCGCTTGCTTCAGGCTCACCACCTCGGTCGGGGCCCCTGGCAGATATACGACAATCCTGTCATTTTGCAATCGCGTCTTTTTATATATATATATATATAGTGTTACTATTCATCACCCAAGGTGCAGAATAAGTTATTCTTCACCCAAGGTAATCTTACGTTCATTTCATAATTAAATTATGTTTCGAATTCAAATAGTTACATTTCTATTGATTCACTACGTAAAATTTGACATAAGAAAATAAAATATAGGTCATAAGACAAGAAAATTTGCAGTTTATGTGTATTTTAGACTATGTTTTTACGTTTGTAATTTTACATAACATAAAATATTTTTTACGGTGATTGTGTATTTTCTTACTGTCCTTTTTGTTCGTCGAAATAAGACAAAACTTATGGAACGTAAAATTACGATGCATTGATGGTAAAGTAGAGGGGGGTGAAGAATAAATATTCCTCACCTAGGGTGACGAATAGCGCGACCCTATATATATACATATCTATAGATAGGGTATTACTTACCCTTGTTCTCCTCGAGCTGCCTCTTGGCAAGGCCGAGCTCTTTCTTGGACCCCTCGAGGTCCTGCTTCAGTACGGCAACCTCCGCAGTCAGTGCGGCGGACGCTAGCAGCGAGGCCCGCATACGCATATTGATATACTTATATTAGACTCCTACGATATTATTTGATCCTCCGTTCGGCTTTTCTTTGTGAACACCGAACAAAGCATCAGGGGCTACTGTCTATGTGGTAATATTTTTCCTATATTTTAAAACACTTACCTCAAAGCCTGTTAGAAGGCTGGCACAGGCTTCAGTCAATCCGCTCATGGCGGACTAAACCTTCTGGACCACCGCACTCATAATAGTACGGTGCTCCTCGTCGATGGAAGCGCTGCGAAGCGCTTCCAGCAGATTGTCTGGCGCCTCTGGATGGACAGAGGTCACCGGCACAGGCGTATTGCCCCTCTTGGAAGGAGGCCGCCTGCCCAAGCCCGGAACCACTGGAGGTTCCGGCGCGGTGTTCGGCTGAAGGCCGAACTCGGAGCTCTCAGGGGCCTTGTCCCCTCGGCTCCCGGAGTCTGGGAGGCTGCCTTGAGGCACCTCCGAGACTGCCTCCCATCGACCCGGTGCGTCATGAGACAGCACCTCAGCGTCGTCCGCAGGATGAGGGGAGGTGGCGGTTGGGAATGGGTCATTATCCATGTCCGACGAGCCCAGGGAGCCGTCCGATGATACATCGATACTGGCTCGTGACGGCCTGCATAATCATGTTCGGCATTAGGGAAAGCAGTGCGACAAAGGAATGCTACGAGTTACTCTGGTATCCGAATACTTGCAATCTCCCCAGGGGCTTGGCCCTAGGCAACCACTCGCTTCGTCTTCATCGGCGGCGGTGGAGCTGTCCGGAAGGAGAGTCCTTCCCTTCTTGGACCCTTCGCCCCCCTACTTGGGACAGCCTTCCTTTTCTTGTCTCCCCCGCCAGGAGGGGGAGCATCTTCTTCTTCCTCCTCGTCTTCGGGGGAGAAGTGCGACGTAGAGTTATCAAACGATGAGTCTGATAACACCTGGCACTGGGAACTCTTTCGGGTTCCCTTGGCCTTCTTGGTCTTCTCCGGCACCGTGTAAGGAGCCAGAGTCAGCATCTCCGTCAGGAGAGCGCCCATAGTGTCTTCGGGCAAAGGGGCCGGACAGTTAATCTGCCCCGACGTCTCCACCCAGTCCTGTCAAAGGCATGGAGATTAGACCCCGCACATGATTAAGCTAGGGGAAATGAATGTCCTACGGGACGTATTGAACTCACCGAACACGCTAGGCGCTTTGGGCTTAGTCCGCGGTCCTCGGCGAGAGAAGGAGGGACCTCGGCGGCCTTGATCAGCACCTTCCATACGTCCTTGTGCGTCGTATCAAAGAGCTCGCTCAGAGTCTGGTGCCGGGCCGGGTCAAACTCCCACAAGTTAAAATCCCGTTGTTGACACGGGAGGATCCGGCGGATGAGCATAACCTGGATTATGTTGACAAGCTTGAGCTTCTTGCTTGCCATACTCCGGATACATTTTTGGAGTCCGTCCAGCTCCACCGATGAACCCCACCACAAACCCTTCTCTTTCTAGGAAGTGAGCCGTGTAGGGAATCCGGATCGAAACTCGGGGGCTGCCGCCCATTTGGCGTCGCGCGGCTCGGTGATGTAGAACCACGCCGATTACCATCCCTTTATTGTCTCCATGAAGGAGCCTTCAACCCATATAACATTGGGCATCTTGCCCACCATGGCTCCGCCGCATTCTGCTTGTTGGCCTCGTACTACCTTCGGCTTGATATTGAAGGTCTTTAACCATAGGCTGAAGTGGGGCCGGATGCGGAGGAAAGCTTCACGCACGACGATGAACGCCGAAATGTTGAGGACGAAGTTCGGGGCCAGATCATGAAAGTCCAGCCCATAGTAGAACATGAGACCTCAGACGAATGGATGGAGGGGAAACCCCAGTCCACGGAGGAAAGTGGTGGAGGAAAACTACCCTCTCGTGAGGTTCCGGGGTAGGGACGATCTGCCCCACAGGAGGCAGTTGATGTGCGATATTCGCGGCTAAGTATCCGGCTCCGCGCAGCTTCTTGATGTCTCCCTCTGTGACGGAGGAGACCATCCACCTGCCTCCCGCTCTGGACATGGTTGGAGAAGGTTGAGGTGGGAAGTGCAGACTTGGGCGCTAGAGCTCGAGTGTGCGAAAACGGATGAGCAAAGGAGGAAGAAGTTGTGGACGAAAAGGTGAATCCTTATCCCTTTATATGGGCGGACGAAACTAAGCGTCCCCACTAGCCTGGTAAAACTCGCTTATCCCCCAAGAATCGTAATCGATGGCGTGGTTGGGTTACCCACGCCCATATTGATGAGAATCCCATGATAAGGGGACATGATCTCTGCTTTGACAAGACGTGTCAAAAAACTGCCTCGCGTTATGTGCGGGGCTAGTTAAAGGAAACGGTTCGAATAATCACCGGGCCATGGCATAATGTCGTGTTGCCAAAACAAGTCAGCACATTAGATTTGTGAAAATATTATTCTCTCTATGGTGGTATGTGGAACTTATTTTGCAGGGTCGGACACTATCCTTATATTCAAATTCTTCCGTGGTATATTCAGAGGAGGAACCCGCCTTGCAATGCCGAAGAAAATACTGCGCGCCGAACTCATCGTCATTGAAGCCTGGTTCAGGGGCTACTGTGGGAGTCCTGGATTAGGGGGTCTCCGGACAGCCGGACTATCTCCATTGGCCGGACTGTTGGACTATGAAGATACAAGATTGAAGACTTCGTCTCGTGTCCGGATGGGACTCTACTTGGCGTGGAAGGCAGGCTAGGCAATACGGATATGGATATCTCCTCCTTTGTAACCAACCTTGTGTAACCCTAACCCTCTCCGGTGTCTATATAAACCGGAGGGTTTTAGTCGGTAGGACAACATCAACTACAACATACAATCATACCATAGGCTAGCTCCTATAGTTTAGCCTCTCTGATCTCATGGTAGATCTACTCTTGTACTACCCATATCATCAATATTAATCAAGCAGGACGTAGGGTTTTACCTCCATCAAGAGGGCCCGAACCTGGGTAAAACATTGTGTCCCCTGCCTCCTGTTACCATCCGCCTTAGACGCACAGTTCGGGACCCCCTACCAGAGATCCGCCGGTTTTGACACTGACAGAAACCCTTTGACATGCCGGGTGTACCGAGAGAATTCATTGAGCACCACCTTAATGTGGATCCTAAGATGAAGCCTGTTCGATAGTTCCTCCATCGTTTTAACGAGGAGAGGCGTAAGACTATTGGAGAAGAGGTGGCCCAGCTCCTAGCTGGGCCACCTTAATGTGGAGAAGAGGTGTACCGAGAGAATTCGTTGAGCACCACCTTAATGTGGATCCTAAGATGAAGCCTGTTCGATAGTTCCTCCATCGTTTTAATGAGGAGAGGCGTAAGACTATTGGAGAAGAGGTGGCCCAGCTCCTAGCTGTCGGGTTCATAATTGAAGTCTTTCACCCTCAGTGGTTGGCTAATCCTATGCTTGTGCTTAAAAGAATAGCACTTGGCGTATATGTGTTGATTACATCGATCTTAACCAGGCTTGTCCATCTGATCCGTTTGCTCTCCCCCGCATTGACCAGATTATTGATGCCACGGAGGGTTGTGAGAGTTTATGTTTTCTGGATGCTTATTCTGGCTATCATCAGATTAAGAGAGCAGTTTAGGATCAGGAGAAGACGGCCTTCATCACCCCCTCTAGAGCTTTCTGTTATGTTTCTATGCCTTTTGGGCTTAAAAGTGCTTAGGTGACTTACCAGCGTTGTGTTAATAATTGCTTTCAAGCAGATTGTACGCAATGTTCATGCTTATGTGACGACATTTTGGTTAAGTCCAGGAAGAAGGTATCCTTGCTTAATGATTTGAAAGAAACCTTTGACAATCTCCGGGTGTACAAGATGATGCTTAACCCAGCCAAGTGTGTCTTTGGTGTGCCAGCAGGAAAATTGCTAGGTTTTCTGGTCTCAAAATGGGGCATCAAAGCTAAACACGGAGAAAAAAGAGGCAATCAATTCTCTGTCTAAGACAGCCTATAACAATGATGTTCAGTGCCTGGCGGGTCGTATTGCCGCCCTGAGCCAGTTTATAAGCCGCCTAGGTGAGAAGGCGATTCCCCTATACCAAATGATGAAAAAGACTGATCATTTCGTCTGGAGTGATGCTGCTAATGAAACGTTTGAGGCACTTAAAAAGCAGTTTGTTGAGCCGCCCATCTTGGCTGCTTCGGTTAACAAAGAGTTAGCCTTTGCTCCTGTATGTGGCAGCTAACAACAAGGTCATAAGCATCGCAGTGGTCGTGGAGCGCAAGGAGGTCATTAAAGAGTATCCAGTCCAGAGGCCAGTTTATTATGTCAGTGATGTTTTGACAGAGTCCAAGCAAAGATACCCTCATTGGCAGAAATTGGTGTTTGGGGTGTTCATGGCTAGCCGCAAATTGAAGAATTATTTCCTTGGGCATCCAATCACTCTGGTCAGTTCAGCTCCTTTGGGAGATATTATTAAAAACAAGGAGGCCAAGGGCAGAGTTTCTAAGTGGGCAATTGAGCTTGAGCCACATCATCTGAAATATGTGCCTAGAACTGCCATCAAGTCTCAAGCATTGGTGGATTTCATTAATGACTGGACAGAGTTGCAAGCACCAGAGGAAAGTCGGACAATACATACTGGACGATACACTTTAATGGGTCCAGGAAATTGGAAGGCTCGGGGGCTGGAGTTATTTTAGAATCTCCATGATGTGATAAATTTTGCTATGTCTTAAGGCTCATGTTTCCCTGTACTAGAATGCAGCTGAGTATGAAGATTTACTCCACATGCTTCATACGGCTAAGGAGATGAACTTGAGTCAGGTTAGATGTCTTGGTGACTCAGACTTGTTGGCACAACAAGTTTCAGGAAAGTGGGATTCTAAAGACCCGCTCGTGGAGGCTTACCATCAAGAAGTGACTAACATCACCAGTCACTTTAAAGGTTATCAAGTGGATCACATAGATCGGCAGCTCAATGAGGCGGCTGATGCATTGTCTTGGCTCGGGTCTCAGCGTAAGCCGGTTCCCCCTAATGTGTTCCTTGACATGTTGCATAATCCTTACGTCAAGTTACCATCAGAGGAATACCTGGCTATCCCTAACCCAGAGGGGCAGTTGGTGACTGCTCTACGTGTTATTCTAGATTGAACTGTGCCTTATCTGGCTTACTTGAACAGGGGCAAGTTGCCAGAAGATGAACTTTTTGTGCGATGGGTCATAAGGTGGTCTAAGTCCATGACAATTGTTAATGGTGAGTTACACAGATGTAGCGTGACTGGCATGTTTCAACGTTGTGTTTCCTTAGATGAAGGTTGTGGAATCCTACAAGAAATTCATGCAGGAGACTATGGTCATCATGTCGGGTCAAGATCTTTGGTGTCTAAGGCTTTTCGTCATGGTTTTTACTAGTTAACGGCTCATGCTGATGCAGAGGATATTGTGCGCAAGTGTGATGGTTGCCAGAAATTTGCAAGACAAGATTATTTGCCGGCTCAGGAATTGCGGATGATCCCAATAACTTGGCCGTTTGCAGTCTGGGGGCTTGATATGGTCAGGCCCTTCAAGAGGTCTAAGTACAAGATGACTCACATGTTGGTTGCACTCGACAAGCTTACGAAGTGGGTTGAAGCAGAGCCGGTCGGCAATTGTGAGGCAGCGACCGCAGTTTAGTTTGTGGAAAAGCTAATCTTCCGCTTTGTCTATCCTCACAGTATCATCAATGATAATGGGACAAATCTTTCTAAGGGTGCTATGAAATAGTTCTGTCCAAGGGAACAGATCCGACTTGATGTTTCATCTATGGCTCATCCAAAGTCCAATGGCCAAGCTAAGCATGCTAACCAAGAGATATTACGCGGGATCAAGCCCCAGCTCATGGTTCCTTTGGAGCGCACTCTGGGTTGTTGGGTTGAATTGCTTCCTGAAGTTCTTTGGAGCATAAGAACTACCCCCAACAGGTCAACGGGCTACACGCTATTCTTCATGGTTTATGTCTCAGAGGTGGTTCCCCAAGTGATATTCGTCATGACTCGCCCAGGGTGGTGGCTTGCGTTGAAATAGACAATGAGACGGTACGTCAAAATGCTCTGGATGCCTTGGAAGGAGAACACGATCTCACGGCGGCTCGATCCATGATTTACTAGTAAGACATGCGTCGCTATCTGATGTCTACTACACAACCTTCTTCTTGTAGACGTTGTTGGGACTCCAAGTGCAGAGGTTTGTAGGACAATAGCAAATTTCCCTAAAGTGGATGACCTAAGGTTTATCAATCCTGGGAGGCGTAGGTTGAAGATGGTCTGTCTCAAACAACCCTGAAACCAAATAACAAAGAGTCTCTTGTGTCCCCAACAAACCCAATACAATGGTAAATTGTATAGGTGCACTAGTTTGGCGAAGAGATGGTGATACAAGTGCAATATGGATAGTAGATAATGATTTTTGTAATCTGAAAATATAAAAACAGCAAGGTAACTAATGATAAAAGTGAAGGAAATATGCCCTAGAGGCAATAACAAAGTTATTATTTATTTCCTTATAATCATGATAAATGTTTATTATTCATGCTAGAATTGTATTAACCGGAAACATAATACATGTGTGAATACATAGACAAACAGAGTGTCACTAGTATGCCTCTACTTGACTAGCTCGTTAATCGAAGATGGTTATGTTTCCTAACCATGAACAAAGAGTTGTTATTTGATTAACGAGGTCACATCATTAGTTGAATGATCTGATTGACAAGACCCATTCCATTAGCTTAGCACCCGATCGTTTAGTATGTTGCTATTGCTTTCTTCATGACTTATACATGTTCCTATGACTATGAGATTATGCAACTCCCGTTTACCAGAGGAACACTTTGGGTAATACCAAACGTCACAACGTAACTAGGTGATTATAAAGGAGTACTATAGGTGTCTCCAAAGGTAGATGTTGGGTTGGCATATTTCGAGATTAGGATTTGTCACTCTGATTGTCGGAGAGGTATCTTTGGGCCCTCTCGGTAATACACATCACATAAGCCTTGCAAGCACTGCAACTAATATGTTAGTTGTGAGATGATGTATTACGGAACGAGTAAAGAGACTTGTCGGTAACGAGATTGAACTAGGTATTGGATACCGACGATCGAATCTCGGGCAAGTAACATACCGATGACAAAGGGAACAACGTATGTTGTTATGCGGTCTGACCGATAAAGATCTTCGTAGAATATGTAGGAGCCAATATGGGCATCCAGGTCCCGCTATTGGTTATTGATCGGAGACGTGTCTCGGTCATTTCTACATTGTTCTCGAACCCGTAGGGTCCGCACGCTTAAGGTTACGATGACAGTTATATTATGAGTTTATGCATTTTGATGTACCGAAGGTTGTTCGGAGTCCCGGATGTGATCACGGACATGATGAGGAGTCTCGAAATGGTCGAGACGTAAAGATTGATATATTGGAAGCCTATGTTTGGATATCGGAAGTGTTCCGGGTGAAATCGGGATTTTACCGGAGTACCGGGAGGTTACCGGAACCCCCAGGGAACCATATGGGCCTAGATGGGCTTTACTGGAAAGGAGAAAGGGGCAGCCCAAGGTGGCCGCATGCCTCCCCCCTCCCCCTAGTCCTATTAGGACTAGGAGAGGTGGCCGACCCCCCTTCTCTCTCTTTCCCCCTTGGGAATCCTATTTGGAATAGGATTGGGGGGGAGCCCTACACCCGGTAGGAGTAGGACTCCTCCTGCGCCTCCGTAGGGCTGGACGCACCCCTCCCCCTTGGCTCCTTTATATACGGAGGCAGGGGGCACCTCTAGACACACAAGTTGATCCACGTGATCTATTCCTTAGCCGTGTGCGGTGCCCCCAGCCACCATATTCCTCGATAATACTGTAGCGGAGTTTAGGCGAAGCCCTGCTGCTGTAGTACATCAAGATCGTCACCACGCCATCGTGCTGACGGAACTCTTCCCCGACACTTTGCTGGATCGGAGTCCGGGGATCGTCATCGAGCTGAACGTGTGCTCGAACTCGGAGGTGCCGTAGTTTCGGTACTTGATCGGTTGGATCGTGAAGACGTACGACTACTTCCTCTATGTTGCGTCAACGCTTCCGCAGTCGGTCTGCGTGGGTACGTAGACAACACTCTCCTCTCTCATTGTTGTGCATCACATGATCTTGCGTGTGCGTAGGAAATTTTTTGAAATTACTATGAAACCCAGCAGTGGCATCCGAGCCTAGGTTATTTATGTTGATGTTATATGCATGAGTAGAACACAAGTGAGTTGTGGGCGATATAAGTCATACTGCCTACCAGCATGTCATACTTTGGTTCGGCGGCATTGTGGGACGAGACGACCCGAACCAACATTACGCGTACGCTTACGCGAGACCGGTTCCCCCGACGTGCTTTGCACAAAGGTGGCTTGCGGGCGACTGTCTCTCCAACTTTAGTTGAACCAAGTATGGCTACGCCCGGTCCTTGCGAAGGTTAAAACGGTGTCTATTTGACAAACTATCGTTGTGGTTTTGATGCGTAGGTGAGATTGGTTCTTGCTTAAGCCCGTAGCAGCCACGTAAAACTTGCAACAACAAAGTAGAGGACGTCTAACTTGTTTTTGCAGGGCATGTTGTGATGTGATATGGTCAAGGCATGATGCTAAATTTTATTGTATGAGATGATCATGTTTTGTAACCGAGTTATTGGCAACTGGCAGGAGCCATATGGTTGTCGCCTTATTGTATGCAATGCAATCGCGATGTAATGCTTTACTTTATTACTAAGCGGTAGTGATAGTCATGGAAGCATAAGATTGGCGAGACGACAACGATGCTATGATGGAGATCAAGGTGTCACGCCGGTGACGATGGTGATCATGACGGTGCTTCGGAGATGGAGATCACAGGCACAAGATGATGATGGCCATATCATATCACTTATACTGATTGCATGTGATGTTTATCTTTTATGCATCTTATCTTGCTTTGATTGACGGTAGCATTATAAGATGATCTCTCACTAAATTATCAAGAAGTGTTCTCCCTGAGTATGCACCGTTGCCAAAGTTCGTCGTGCCCAGACACCACGTGATGATCGGGTGTGATAAGCTCTACGTTCAAATACAACGGGTGCAAAACAGTTGCACACGCGGAATACTCAGGTTATACTTGATGAGCCAAGCATATACAGATATGGCCTCGGAACACGGAGACCGAAAGGTCGAGCGTGAATCATATAGTAGATATGATCAACATAACGATGTTCACCGATGAAACTACTCCATCTCACGTGATGATCGGACATGGTTTAGTCGATTTGGATCACGTGATCACTTAGAGGATTAGAGGGATGTCTATCTAAGTGGGAGTTCTTAAGTAATATGATTAATTGAACTTAAATTTATCATGAACTTAGTACCTGATAGTATCTTGCTTGTTTATGTTGATTGTAGATAGATGGCTCGTGCTGTTGTTCTGTTGAATTTTAATGCGTTCCTTGAGAAAGCAAAGTTGAAAGATGATGGTAGCAATTATACGGACTGGGTCCGTAACTTGAGGATTATCCTCATTGCTGCACAGAAGAATTACGTCCTGGAAGCACCGCTGGGTGCCAGGCCTGCTGCTGGAGCAACACCAGATGTTATGAACGTCTGGCAGAGCAAAGCTGATGACTACTCGATAGTTGAGTGTGCCATGCTTTACGGCTTAGAATCGGGACTTCAACGACGTTTTGAACGTCATGGAGCACATGAGATGTTCCAGGAGTTGAAGTTAATATTTCAAGCAAATGCCCAGATTGAGAGATATGAAGTCTCCAATAAGTTCTATAGCTGCAAGATGGAGGAGAACAGTTCTGTCAGTGAGCATATACTCAAAATGTCTGGGTATAATAATCACTTGATTCAATTGGGAGTTAATCTTCTGGATGATTGCGTCATTGACAGAATTCTCCAATCACTGCCACCAAGCTACAAGAGCTTCGTGATGAACTATAATATGCAAGGGATGAACAAGACTGTTCCCGAGCTCTTTGCAATGTTGAAAGCTGCGGAGGTAGAAATCAAAAAGGAGCATCAAGTGTTGATGGTTAACAAGACCACTAGTTTCAAGAAAAAGGGCAAAGGGAAGAAGAAGGGGAACTTCAAGAAGAACGGCAAGCAAGTTGCTGCTCAGGAGAAGAAACCCAAGTCTGGACCTAAGCCTGAAACTGAGTGCTTCTACTACAAGCAGACTGGTCACTGGAAGCGGAACCGCCCCAAGTATTTGGCAGATAAGAAGGATGGCAAGGTGAACAAAGGTATATGTGATATACATGTTATTGATGTGTACCTTACTAGAGCTCGCAGTAGCACCTGGGTATTTGATACTGGTTCTGTTGCTAATATTTGCAACTCGAAACAGGGACTACAGAATAAGCAGGCACTGGCAAAGGACGAGGTGACGATGCGCGTGGGAAACGGTTCCAAAGTCGATGTGATCGCGGTCGGCACGCTACCTCTACATCTACCTTCGGGATTAATATTAGACCTAAGTAATTGTTATTTGGTGCCAGTGTTGAGCATGAACATTATAGCTGGATCTTGTTTAATGCTAGACGGTTATTCATTTAAATCAGAGAATAATGGTTGTTCTATTTATATGAGTAATATCTTTTATGGTCATGCACACTTGAAGAGTGGTCTATTCTTATTAAATCTCGATAGTAGTAATACACATATTCATAATGTTGAAGCCAAAAGATGCAGAGTTGATAATGAAAGTGCAACTTATTTGTGGCACTGTCATTTAGGTCATATCGGTGTAAAGCGCATGAAGAAACTCCATACTGATGGACTTTTGGAACCTCTTGATTATGAATCACTTGGTACTTGCGACCCGTGCCTCATGGGCAAGATGACTAAAACACCATTCTCCGGTACCATGGAGAGAGCAACAGATTTGTTGGAAATCATACATACCGATGTATGTGGTCCGATGAATATTGAGGCTCGTGGCGGATATCGTTATTTTCTCACCTTCACAGATGATTTAAGCAGATATGGGTATATCTATTTAATGAAACGTAAGTCTGAAACATTTGAAAAGTTCAAAGAATTTCAGAGTGAAGTTGAAAATCATCGTAACAAGAAAATAAAGTTTCTATGATCTGATCGTGGAGGAGAATATTTGATTTACGAGTTTGGTGTACATTTGAAAAATTGTGGAATAGTTTCGCAACTCACGCCACCCGGAACACCACAGCGTAATGGTGTGTCCGAACGTCGTAATTGTACTTTACTAGATATGGTGCGATCTATGATGTCTCTTACTGATTTACCGCTATCGTTTTGGGGTTATGCTCTAGAGACGGCCGCATTCATGTTAAATAGGGCACCATCAAAATCTGTTGAGACGACGCCTTATGAACTGTGGTTTGGCAAGAAACCAAAGTTGTCGTTTCTTAAAGTTTGGGGCTGCGATGCTTATGTGAAAAAGCTTCAACCTGATAAGCTCGAACCCAAATCGGAGAAATGTGTCTTCATAGGATATCCAAAGGAAACTATTGGATACACCTTCTATCACAGATCCGAAGGCAAGACTTTTGTTGCTAAATTCGGAAACTTTCTAGAGAAGGAGTTTCTCTCGAAAGAAGTGAGTGGGAGGTAACTGTACCTGCTCCCTTATTGGAAAGTAGTACATCACAGAAAACTGTTCCTGTGACACCTACACCAGTCAGTGAGGAAGTTAATGATAATGATCATGAAACTTCAGAACAAGATACTACTGAACCTCGTAGATCAACCAGAGTAAGATCCGCACCAGAGTGGTACGGTAATCCTGTTTTGGAAATCATGCTACTAGATCATGATGAACCTACGAACTATGAAGAAGCAATGGTGAGCCCAGATTCCGCAAAGTGGCTTGAAGCCATGAAATCTGAGATGGGATCCATGTATGAGAACAAAGTATGGACTTTGGTTGACTTGCCCGATGATCGGCAAGCAATTGAGAATAAATGGATCTTTAAGAAGAAGACTGACGCTGATGGTAATGTTACTGTCTACAAAGCTCGACTTGTCGCAAAAGGTTTTCGGCAAGTTCAAGGGATTGACTACGATGAGACCTTCTCACCCGTAGCGATGCTTAAGTCCGTCCGAATCATGTTAGCAATTGCCGCATTTTATGATTATGAAATTTGGCAGATGGATGTCAAAACTGCATTCCTGAATGGATTTCTGGAAGAAGAGTTGTATATGATACAACCGGAAGGTTTTGTCGATCCAAAGGGAGCTAACAAAGTGTGCAAGCTCCAGCGATCCATTTATGGACTGGTGCAAGCCTCTCGGAGTTGGAATAAACGTTTTGATAGTGTGATCAAAGCATTTGGTTTTATACAGACTTTCGGAGAAGCCTATATTTACAAGAAAGTGAGTGGGAGCTCTGTAGCATTTCTGATATTATATGTGGATGACATATTGCTGATTGGAAATGATATAGAATTTCTGGATAGCATAAAGGGATACTTGAATAAGAGTTTTTCAATGAAAGACCTCGGTGAAGCTGCTTACATATTAGGCATAAAGATCTATAGAGATAGATCAAGACGCTTAATTGGACTTTCACAAAGCACATACCTTGACAAGATTTTGAAGAAGTTCAAAATGGATCAAGCAAAGAAAGGATTCTTGCCTGTGTTACAAGGTGTGAAGTTGAGTAAGACTCAATGCCCGACCACTGCAGAAGATAGAGATAATATGAAAGATGTTCCCTATGCTTCAGACATAGGCTCTATCATGTATGCAATGCTGTGTACCAGACCTGATGTGTTCCTTGCTATAAGTTTAGCAGGGAGGTACCAAAGTAATCCAGGAGTGGATCACTAGACAGCGGTTAAGAACATCCTGAAATACCTGAAAAGGACTAAGGATATGTTTCTCGTATATGGAGGTGACAAAGAGCTCACCGTAAAAGGTTACGTTGATGCAAGCTTTGACACTGATCCGGATGATTCTAAATCGCAAACCGGATACGTGTTTACATTAAACGGAGGAGCTGTCAGTTGGTGCAGTTCTAAACAAGGCGTCGTAGCGGGATCTACATGTGAAGCGGAGTACATAGCTGCTTCGGAAGCAGCGAATGAAGGAGTCTGGATGAAGGAGTTCATATCCGATCTAGGTGTCATACCTAGTGCATCGGGTCCAATGAAAATCTTTTGTGACAATACTGGTGCAATTGCCTTGGCAAAGGAATCCAGATTTCACAAAAAAAGGACCAAGCACATCAAGAGACGCTTCAACTCCATCCGGGATCTAGTCCAGGTGGGAGACATAGAGATTTGCAAATCTGAATGTTGCAGACCCGTTGACTAAGCCTCTTCCACGAGCAAAACATGATCAGCACCAAGGCTCCACGGGTGTTAGAATCATTACAGTGTAATCTAGATTATTGACTCTAGTGCAAGTGGGAGACTGAAGGAAATATGCCCTAGAGGCAATAATAAAGTTATTATTTTATTTCCTTATAATCATGATAAATGTTTATTATTCATGCTAGAATTGTATTAACCGGAAACATAATACATGTGTGAATACATAGACAAACAGAGTGTCACTAGTATGCCTCTACTTTACTAGCTCGTTAATCGAAGATGGTTATGTTTCCTAACCATGAACAAAGAGTTGTTATTTGATTAACGAGGTCACATCATTAGTTGAATGATCTGATTGACATGACCCATTCCATTAGCTTAGCACCCGATCGTTTAGTATGTTGCTATTGCTTTCTTCATGACTTATACATGTTCCTATGACTATGAGATTATGCAACTCCCGTTTACCGGAGGAACACTTTGGGTACTACCAAACGTCACAACGTAACTGGGTGATTATAAAGGAGTACTACAGGTGTCTCCAAAGGTAGATGTTGGGTTGGCGTATTTCGAGATTAGGATTTGTCACTCTGATTGTCGGAGAGGTATCTTTGGGCCCTCTCGGTAATACACATCACATAAGCCTTGCAAGCACTGCAACTAATATGTTAGTTGTGAGATGATGTATTACGGAATGAGTAAAGAGACTTGTCGGTAACGAGATTGAACTAGGTATTGGATACCGACGATCGAATCTCGGGCAAGTAACATACCGATGACAAAGGGAACAACGTATGTTGTTATGCGGTCTGACCGATAAAGATCTTCGTAGAATATGTAGGAGCCAATATGGGCATCCAGGTCCCGCTATTGGTTATTGACCGGAGACGTGTCTCGGTCATGTCTACATTGTTCTCGAACCCGTAGGGTCCGCACGCTTAAGGTTACGATGACAGTTATATTATGAGTTTATGCATTTTGATGTACCGAAGGTTGTTCGGAGTCCCGGATGTGATCACGGACATGACGAGGAGTCTCGAAATGGTCGAGACGTAAAGATTGATATATTGGAAGCCTATGTTTGGATATCAGAAGTGTTCCGGGTGAAATCGGGATTTTACCGGAGTACCGGGAGGTTACCGGAACCCCCAGGGAACCATATGGGCCTAGATGGGCTTTACTGGAAAGGAGAAAGGGGCAGCCCAAGGTGGCCGCATGCCTCCCCCCTCCCCCTAGTCCTATTAGGACTAGGAGAGGTGGCCGACCCCCCTTCTCTCTCTTTCCCCCTTGGGAATCCTATTTGGAATAGGATTGGGGGGGAGTCCTACACCCGGTAGGAGTAGGACTCCTCCTGCGCCTCCGTAGGGCTGGCCGCACCCCTCCCCCTTGGCTCCTTTATATACGGAGGCAGGGGGCACCTCTAGACACACAAGTTGATCCACGTGATCTATTCCTTAGCCGTGTGCGGTGCCCCCAGCCACCATATTCCTCGATAATACTGTAGCGGAGTTTAGGCGAAGCCCTGCTGCTGTAGTACATCAAGATTGTCACCACGCCGTCGTGCTGACGGAACTCTTCCCCGACACTTTGCTGGATCGGAGTCCGGGGATCGTCATCGAGCTGAACGTGTGCTCGAACTCGGAGGTGCCATAGTTTTGGTACTTGATCGGTTGGATCGTGAAGACGTACGACTACTTCCTCTACGTTGCCAAAAAGTGAGCACAAACGATATTGGAATGCGTTGAAATAAGGCCTAGGGTTCATACTTTCACTACTGCAAGTTCCCTCAACAATAATAACATAATTGGATCATATAACCATCCCTCAACATGCAACAAAGAGTCACTC
Organism: Triticum dicoccoides; assembly: GCF_002162155.2. NCBI lineage: Eukaryota > Viridiplantae > Streptophyta > Magnoliopsida > Poales > Poaceae > Triticum > Triticum dicoccoides. The sequence continues at coordinate 210,534,539 of NC_041384.1, read as the reverse complement.
CAAAGTCACTAATAGCGGAGAACAAACGAAGATATTATGGTAGGGTACGAAACCACCTCAAAGTTATCCTTTCTGATCGATCTATTCAAGAGTCCGTAGTAAAATAACACGATGCTATTCTTTCCGTTCAATCTATCATAGAGTTCATACTAGAATAACACCTTAAGACACAAATCAACCAAAACCCTAACGTCACCTAGATACTCCAATGTCACCTCAAGTATCCGTGGGTATGATTATACAATATGCATCACACAATCTCAGATTCATCTATTCAAACCAACACAAAGTACTTCAAAGAGTGCCCCAAAGTTTCTACCGGAGAGTCAAGACGAAAACATGTGCCAACCCCTATGCATAGGTTCATGGGCAGAACCCGCAAGTTGATCACCAAAACATACATCAAGTGGATCAATAGAATACCCCATTGTCACCACGGGTATCCCACGCAAGACATACATCAAGTGTTCTCAAATCCTTAAAGACTCAATCCGAAAAGATAACTTCAAAGGGAAAACTTAAACCATTACAAGAGAGTAGAGGGGGAGAAACATCATAAGATCCAACTATAATAGCAAAGCTCACGATACATCAAGATCGTACCACCTCAAGAACACGAGAGAGAGAGAGAGATCAAACACATAGCTACTGGTACATACCCTCAGCCCCGAGGGAGAACTGCTCCCTCCTCGTCATGGAGAGCACCGGGATGATGAAGATGGCCACCGGTGAGTGGTTCCCCCATCCGGCAGGGTGCCGGAACGGGTCTAGATTGGTTTTCGGCGGCTACGGAGGCTTCTGGCGGCGGAACTCCCGATCTATTATGTTCCCCGAAGTTTTTAGGGTATATGGTTATATCTATGAGGAAGAAGTATGTCGGTGGATCTCTAGGCTGTCCACGAGGCAGGGGGCGCGCCCAGGGGGGTGGGCGCGCCCCCAACCCTCGTAGGCAGCCCGGGACTCTCCTGGTCCATCTCCGATACTCCGTGGGCTTCTTATGGTCCAAAAATAAGTTCCGTGAAGTTTCAGGTCAATTGGACTCCGTTTGATTTTCCTTTTCTATGATACTCTAAAACAAGGAAAAAACTGAAACCGACATTGGGCTCTAGGTTAATAGGTTAGTCCCAAAAATAATATAAAAGTGTATAATAAAGCCCATAAACATCCAAAACAAATAATATAATAGCATGGAACAATCAAAAATTATAGATATGTTGGAGACGTATCAGCATCCCCAAGCTTAATTCCTGCTCGTCCTCGAGTAGGAAATGATAAAAACAGAATTTTTGATGTGGAATGCTACCTAACATATTTATCCATGTAATTCTCTATATTGTGGCAAGAATATTCCGATCCATAAGATTCAAGACAAAAGTTTAATATAGACATAAAAATAATAATACTTCAAGCATACTAACAAAGCAATTATGTCTTCTCAAAATAACATGGCCAAATAAAGCTATCCCTACAAAATCATATAATCTTGCTATGCTCTATCTTCACCACACAATATATTTAAATCATGCACAACCCTGATGACAAGCCAAGCAATTGTTTCATACTTTTGATGTTCTCAAACTTTTTTAATCTTCACGCAATACATGAGCGTGAGCCATGGATATAGCACTATAGGTGGAATAGAATGGTGGTTGTGGAGAAGATAGTCTCACATCAACTAGGCGTATCAACGGGCTATGGAGATGCCCATCAATAGATATCAATGTGAGTGAGTAGGTATTGCCATGCAACGGTTGCACTAGAGCTATAAGTGTATGAAAGCTCAAAAAGAAACTAAGTGGGTGTGCATCCATCTTGCTTGCTCACGAAGACCTAGGGAATTTTGAGGAAGCCCGTCATTGGAATATACAAGGCAAGTTCTATAATGAAAGATTCCCACTAGTATATGAAAGTGACAACATAGGAGACTCTCTATCATGAAGATCATGGTGCTACTTTGAAGCACAAGTGTGGTAAAAGGATAGTAGCATTGCCCCTTCTCTCTTTTTCTCTCATGTTTTTTTGGGCCTTCTCTTTTTTTATGGCCTTTCTCTTTTTTTCGTCCGGAGTCTCATCCCGACTTGTGGGGGAATCATAGTCTCCATCATCCTTTCCTCACTGGGACAATGTTCTAATAATGATGATCATCACACTTTTATTTACTTGCAACTCAAGAAGTACAACTCGATACTTAGAACAAGATATGACTCTATATGAATGCCTCCGGCGGTGTACCGGGATGTACAATGACTCATGAGTGACATGTATGAAAGAATTATGAACGGTGGCCTTGCAACAAATACGATGTCAACTACATGATCATGCAAAGCAATATGACAATGATGGAGCATGTCATAATAAACGGAACGGTGGAAAGTTGCATGGCAATATATCTCGGAATGGCTATGGAAACGCCATAATAGGTAGGTAAGGTGGCTGTTTTGCGGAAGATATATGGTGGGTTTATGGTACCGGCGAAAGTTGCGCGGTACTAGAGTTGCTAGCAATGGTGGAAGGGTGAGAGTGCGTATAATCCATGGACTCAACATTAGTCACAAAGAACTCACATACTTATTGCAAAAATCTATTAGTTATCAAAACAAAGTACTACGCGCATGCTCCTAGGGGGATAGATTGGTAGGAAAAGACCATCACTCGTCCCCGACCTCCACTCATAAGGAAGACAATCAATAAATAAATCATGCTCTGACTTCATCACATAACGGTTCACCATACGTGCATGCTACGGGAATCACAAACTTCAACACAAGTATTCCTCAAATTCACAACTACTCAACTAGCATGACTCTAATAGTAACATCCTCATATCCCAAAACAATCATCAAGTATCAAACTTCGCATAGTATTCAATGCACTTTATATGAAAGTTTTTATTATATCCCTCTTGGATTCCCATCATATTAGGACTAAATTCATAACAAAATAAAACTACCATGCTGTTTAGAGACTCTCAAAATGATATAAGTGAAGCATGAGAGTTCATCTATTTCTTCAAAATAAAACCACCGCCGTGCTCTAAAAAGATATAAGTGAAGCATTAGAGGAAATGACAGACTAGTCCAAAAGATATAAGTGAAGATCAATGAGTAGTTGAATAATTATGCAACTATGCGAAGACTCTCTAACATTTAATAATTTCAGATCTTGGTATTTTATTCAAACATCAAGAAAAACAAAATAAAATAAAATGATGCTCCAAGCAAAACACATATCATGTGGCGAATAAAAATATAGCTCCAAGTAAAGTTACCGATGAACAAAGACGAAAGAGGGGATGCCTTCCGGGGCATCCCAAAGCTTAGAATTTTGGTTGTCCTTGAATATTACCTTGGGGTTCTTTGGGCATCCCCAAGCTTAGGCTCTTGCCACTCCTTATTCCATAGTCCATCGAATCTTTACCCAAAACTTGAAAACTTCACAACACAAAACTTAACTGAAAACTCGTAAGCTCTATTAGAGAAAGAAAACAAAACACCACTTCAAGGTACTGTAATGAACTCATTCTTTATTTATATTGGTATTAAACCTACTGTATTCCAACTTCTCTATGGTTTATAGACTCTTTTACTAGCCATATATTCATTAAAATAAGCAAACAACACACGAAAAACAGAATCTGTCAAAAATAGAACAGTCTGTAGTAAACTGTGACTAACGCAAACTTCTGGAACCCCAAAAATTCTAAAATAAATTTCTGGACGTGAGGAATTTATCTATTAATCATCTGCAAAAATAATTAAATAAATATCACTCTCCAATAAAAAAGGGCAGCAATTCTCGTGAGCGCTAAAGTTTCTGTTTTTACAGCAAGATCAACAAGACTTTCCCCAAATCTTCCCAACGGTTCTACTTAGCACAAACACTAATTAAAACATAAAAATCAATTATAACAGAGGCTAGATAAATTATTTATTGCTAAACAGGAGCAAAAAGCAAGTAACAAAAATAAAGTTGGGTTGCCTCCCAACAAGCGCTATCGTTTAACGCCCCTAGCTAGGCATGATGATTTCAATGATGCTCACATAAAAGATAAGGATTGTACATAAAGAGAGCATCATGAAGAATATTACTAGCACATTTAAGTCTAACCCACTTCCTATGCATAGGGATTTTGTGAGAAAACAACTTGTGGGAACAAGAATCAACTTGCATAGGATGGTAAAACAAGCATAACTTCAAAATTTTAAGCGCATAGAGAGGAAACTTGATATTATTGCAATTCCTACAAGCATATGTTCTTCCCTCATAATAATTTTTAGTAGCATCATGAATGAATTCAATAATATAACTATCACATAAAGCATTCTTTTCATGATCCACAAGCATAGAAATTTTATTACTCTCCACACAAGCAAAATTCTTCTCATGAATAATAGTGGGAGCAAACTCAACAAAGTAATTATCATGTGAGGCATAATCCAATTGAAAACTAAAATCATGATGACAAGTTTCATGCATATCATTATTCTTTATAGCATACAAGTCATCATAATAATCATCATAGATAGCAATTTTGTTCTCATAATCAATTGGAACCTCTTCCGAAATAGTGGATTCATCACTAAATAAAGTCATGACCTCTACAAATCCACTTTCATAATTATAATCATCATAAATAGGAGGCATGCTATCATCATAATAAATTTGCTCATCAAAACTTGGAGGACAAAAAATATCATCTTCATCAAACATAGCTTCCCCAAGCTTGTGGCTTTGCATATCATTAGCATCATGGATATTCAAGGAATTCATACCTACAACATTGCAATCATGCTCATCATTCAAATATTTAGTGCCAAACATTTTAATGCATTCTTCTTCTAGCATTTGAGAACAATTATCGGAATCCTTATTTTCATGATAGATATTAAAAATATGAAGCATATGAGGTACCTTTAATTCCATATATAGTTTTCGTAGTTTTCTTTTATAGACTAAACTAGTGCTAAAACAAGAAACAAAAAGATTCGATTGCAAGATCTCAAGATATACCTTCAAGCGCTAACCTCCCCGGCAACGGCACCAGAAAATAGCTTGATGTCTACTACACAACCTTCTTCTTGTAGATCTTGTTGGGCCTCCAAATGCAGAGGTTTGTAGGACAGTAGCAAATTTCCCTCAAGTGGATGACCTAAGGTTTATCAATCCGTGGGAGGCGTAGGTTGAAGATGGTCTCTCTCAAACAACCCTGCAACCAAATAACAAAGAGACTCTTGTGTCCCCAACACACCAAATACAATGGTAAATTGTATAGGTGCACTAGTTCGGCGAAGAGATGGTGATACAAGTGCAATATGGATAGTAGAAAATGATTTTTGTAATCTGAAAATATAAAAACAGCAAGGTAACTAATGATAAAAGTGAGCACAAACGGTATTGCAATGCGTTGAAACAAGGCCTAGGGTTCATACTTTCACTAGTGCAAGTTCCCTCAACAGTAATAACATAATTGGATCATATAACTATACCTCAACATGCAACAAAGAGTCACTCCAAAGTCACTAATAGTGGAGAACAAACGACGAGATTATGGTAGGGTACGAAACCAGCTCAAAGTTATCCTTTCTGATCGATCTATTCAAGAGTCCGTAGTAAAATAACACGAAGCTATTCTTTCCGTTCAGTCTATCATAGAGTTCGTACTAGAATAAAACCATAAGACACAAATCAACCAAAACCCTAATCTCACCTATATACTCCAATGTCACCTCAAGTATCCGTGGGTATGATTATACGATATGCATCACACAATCTCAGATTCATGTATTCAAACCAACACAAAGTACTTCAAAGAGTGCCCCAAAGTTTCTACTGGAGAATCAAGACGAAAACGTGTGCCAACCCCTATGCATAGGTTCATGGGAGGAACCCGCAAGTTGATCACCAAAACATACATCAAGTGGATCAATAGAATACCCCACTGTCACCACGGGTATCCCACACAAGACATACATCAAGTGTTCTCAAATCCTTAAAGACTCAATCCGAAAAGATAACTTCGAAGGGAAAACTCAATCCATTACAAAAGAGTAGAGGGGGAGAAACATCATAAGATCCAACTATAATAGCAAAGCTCGCGATACATCAAGATCATACCACCTCAAGAACACGAGAGAGAGAGAGAGAGAGAGAGAGAGAGAGAGAGAGATCAAACACATAGCTACTGGTACATACCCTCATCCCCGAGGGAGAACTACTCCCTCCTCGTCATGGAGAGCACCGGGATGATGAAGATGGCCATCGGTGAGGGGTTCCCCCCTCTGGCAGGGTGCCGGAATGGGTCTAGATTGGTTTTCGGTGGCTACGGAGGCTTCTGGCGGCGGAACTCCCGATCTATTGTGTTCCCCGAAGTTTTTAGGGTATATGGGTATATATAGGAGGAAGAAGTATGTCGGTGGATCTACGGGCTGTCCACGAGGCAGGGGAGCGCGCCCAGGGGGGTGGGCGCGCATCCACCCTCGTGGGCAGCCCGAGACTCTCCTGGTCCATCTCCGATACTTTGTGGGTTGCTTCTGGTCCAAAAATAAGGTCCATGAAGTTTTAGGTCAATTGGACTCCGTTTGATTTTCCTTTTCTGCGATCCTCTAAACAAGGAAAAAACAGAAACTGGCACTGGGCTCTGGGTTAAGAGGTTAGTCCCAAAAATAATATAAAAGTGTATAATAAAGCCCATAAACATCCAAAACAAATAATATAATAGCATGGAACAACCAAAAATTATAGATACGTTGGAGACGTATCACTATCATAGCCGCAGAGTTCGGAGTCGCGCGTTTCAGGAGGGTGAATTATTGCTTCATTTGATTCAAGATCAGATAAGCATCCACAAGCTTTCACATCCTTGGGAAGGGCCTTTTGTGGTTAGCAAAAACCTCAACAATGGGTCATATTATCTCATTGATATACGTGAGCACAATAAGTCATGAACCTCTAAGGAGGGGACTAGAAGGCCCTAGAATATTGCTCATCTTCAGCCTTACTATACTTGAGCCACTGGCTCTAATCATTGTACATACATATCGTGTGTATACCTTTTATGATCAAAGTAATAAATACGGCATCCCCGAAACTTGGGGCCTGTATCGTTTCATCTCATCTATTGTGCATGAGTCTTTCATTATTGATCATAAGGTCACTTGGGGGCTTCCAACTCATCGATTTTAGCTATCTCGCCCTCTTGACCTAGCAAAAACGCCACCCTATTGTTTAAACCTGCTTGCATGCTTGATTCTACTTCGAAAAGATGACCCACCATACTCTCGATAAGTCAATCTTTATGACCCTGAACTTGTCAAAGTGAAAACGGTGGCTTAAGTCATGTGAGAGCCGGCTGGTGGAAAGCGAGGATAAACCAAGGCTATCATGCCAGCTTCATCGAAGCAAGACTTGATCCTCAAAAGCCAGTCGTTTCGTCGAGCCTCGAAAGCTAACTCATAATTAATTTGGTATGTATATTTGTGTTTTCATTTCTATATTGCTGGGATTTTTGCTCTTGATCATATTATTGCAAAGAATATAAGTCTCTGGGTAAAAAATAACTCCGGGTTATGGCCATGAGCCGCTGGGTTATCAACTCGTAGTGGATTATCTGCAGCCTAGTACCATGACTATAAGTCGCCCATTGGTGAATTGCTGGGTTATTTTTACCCCAAAGAGTGTGTATATCATAGTACTATATTGATATGCCTATTCAAAAGATAGTGCTGATAAAAGCTGCCCATCAGATAAAAATTAGACATCCAAGGAGGGTTATTGGTACAGTTGTCGGATCATAAGTTAAATAAACATGCACAGAGGCACGACAGAGCACCAAGTGTTTACTAAGCCTATTACAAGGCTTCAGTCGAGCCCAAAATTCAATAAAGTTTTTTCTAAGGAGTGAAATTACTCCTGTAAGCTGGCTCCTGCGTCGTCCAGGTTATGGCACTCCAGGTTAGCATCATGCTGGCGCCCTGACATTGAAGTTCCCGGGTCATCCTGTGTCGGCTCTTCTTCACTTACAATCTGGAGATTGTCCGAGTTCCAGTTGATACCAGTTAAAGCTTCAAAGGTGACTTCCACGTTGATGATAGGAGAAGGGTCGATATCAAGGACAAAAGTATGCTTACGCCTTTGCGGAGTTAGGTCGACAACGTCAAAAGCCGGTGCCTTGACTTGTGCATTGTTGCTATCGTAAGCCGGCTGATACTTCTTCAGGTCAATGTTCTGCACAAGTTGACACGCCGATACTCGCATCTCTTTAACACACTGAGTGTAATCCGCCAGAGTAAACTCAAACCCATCGTCTTTAAATTGTGGAAACCTATCGGTCGTCTCTTCCGGGTCTAAATCTGTTGAATAAGCGTTTGCCCAGCTTAGCGAGGTTATTGCCCCTGCTCGAGCGGCTGACATCCTCAGTTCATCAATTTGCTTCGGCATAGAAGACAGTTGATCCAGTACATCTCTTATGAGTTGTGGCGGTTTTTTGCCACCTGATGCAGCCACGAGAGTGCGAAGACTACCAACATATAGTTTTTCCACTAAGGAATATGCAGCATTCAGCTTCATTAGCATATTTTGCCCTAGGTTGGCGCTTCTAGCACCTGCCATACATTCAAAACAAGAGTGGCCAGGCGAGTTACATTCAAATATTAAAGTCGCCAGGCGGATCATTTTTATTGATCCAAAGTTTTACTTCCCAAACATGGCTTCGGTCATTTGAGAAATATGGCGTTTTAAGCCAGTCAACTCTTCAGCCACCACTTCAGCTGGTTTTCGGCGTCTTGTGCTCGTTTCATTAGAGCGGCCTTTTCAGTCTCAAAGGTGGGTCTTTCCGCTTCAAAGTCTGCGTTGATTTTTTTTTCCAGTTCTGTCAAAGAAGACTGCGGGCTTGATTCAGCTTTGGTTCATCCGGCTTGTTCCGACTCAAAGTCTTTCTTCAAGCGGCGAAGTTTGACTCGGCCAAAGATAATGCTTCTTGCAAGATAAAGAAGAGTTTTTTCATCAAATTATCTGGTCAAGCAGGTAACAATAGTTAAGCTGGCACTTGGGGGCTATTTCATGCACGATAAATTTATTCAAGTCCCAAGCAGTTGCAAGCAATCTACTTTGCACTTGGGGGCTAATGCATGTCATTTTTTCCTTCAAACTCTAAAACTTAGAAGACCCGACCCATCTCATTGAGATGAGCCGGCCCTTGGGGCTACTTGATGCTTCTTTCAAATTTACTTACTACAGAAGACCCAGCCCATCTCATAGAGATGAGCCAGCCATTGGGGGCTACATGACAAGATTTTTAGATTTTAATGCAAGTCTTATACGTATTCAAAGTCTTCCTATGTTCAACACTTGGGGGCTACATGGGCATGTATATAATGCTGAGAGGGGTTAAGTTTGTCCACACCTCGTACTTTCGCTTCTTCGTGCTCACTAAGCCAGCTTCCATTTCATGGCTTGTTGATAGGCGGCTTAGGTAGCCCGCATGTAGATCCTCTGCGCTAAACTCTTTGTAATTATGCAGTTCAAGTTTTGCCTGACCCTTTTCCAATAGGGCACCTTGTGTGCTTGGTTAATACATTGGAGATGTCTGGCGTCCTATGACCCGCCCCAGTGATAGAAATATCTTCGTTGTTCCCTTCTTGAGAGGGAACGTCTTCAGTTGCCTTGGCAGGGATGGAAGCAAGAGTCGGACCTTGTGGGTTTAGCTCATCCGCCAGGTTAGCATTGATATCCACAGCTTCGGTGGTTGTCGGGTCAGACTACAGGGGTGGGTCACCCTAGTTATCATGCTGGTTTTCAGGTTTCTCAGTGTCCACCTCAGGGGTCACCAAGATTTGTTCGTCAGACTCCGATGACTCGCCCGCGGTTGCCGTCTCATTCACGGCCGCTCGTTTATTCTTCTTCCGAGCCGGTGTGGTCTTACATTTGGCCACCTGAGTTTTCCTCTTCTAATTCCAGAAGGGAGAGTCGGCATGTATAATTGAGAAAGGTCGGGAAATGAAGTATTGAGTAAAGTGAGGATTTACAAGCCGGATAGAAAACTGTGCTTACTGGAGGTGTCGGGTTAAGCTTGGAGAATGGTAGCAGCCCCGTCTTATTGTAGTTCTCCTAAGTCTCACCGAGTAGACTCTTTACAATTTTGTTGACTTCTTCAGCGGTTAAATCGTCAGAGCTATACCGTTCAGGGTCGGTTGAGTCGCCCGAATACTCACACATTAAGCTGGGGCAGCGTCTTAGACGGAGAATCCTCCATGCAACCCAGCACCGGGTTAGATCAACCCCTGTTAAACCATTAGCCAGTAAAGCCATGAGTTTTTGGTAGATTGGGGTGGATTCAGCATGCTCCTCTGCAAATGATCCGGCTTGGGAGATCCAAGTCCAAGGGAATGTGGTCCTCTCTATAACTCGACAAGGGGTTCTAATTAGCTGGGGAAGTGTTCTTGCAATAAAACTAGGTCTTGATCCATCCCTTAGGATGGCTTGGTAAGGTAGCTACAGGAAAGCAGTCGTCTCTGCGTCTCTGGATTGAAATTCCGTCGAGTTATAGGCTCGGGCCTTCTGCAAACTCTGTTTGACGGTTCATATAGAAGAATTCCTTGAAGAGGGCAATAGTAGGCTCTATCTGCATATATGCTTCACACAAGATTTGAAAGTGGCAGGTGTTGGATATGGAGCTTGGGCCCAGATCTTGAGGATGAAGGTTAAAATAGCTTAAGATGTCCCAAAAGAATTTTGACTCGGGCGAAGTGAAGCCTCTATGGAGATGGTTTGCGAAAACCACAACTTCTACTTCGCCGGGTCGAGGAACATCGTCTCCTTGGCCGGCTCGCCAACCAATCTCTTTTTGAGCTGGCAGAAAACCTTGAGCTTGATAATCCTTAAGGATGAGTTCAGAGACTTGGGAAGGCACCCAATTGCAAATGGTGGTTTTTGACATATTGAGTCACCTAAATAAGACCGAAGACTGCAGAAATATAAATGGCGGGTTACTCAAGAAATAATGACTCGTCAATACAGTTATATGAAGAAGACAGCATAATAGATAAGTCGCCCTAAATGGTGAACCGGTTTAGCAACAAATGCAGTTTCCAAAAGATCAGGCGAGTTACAATACACTGGTAAGCCGCCCAAGATATGAAGGCGAGTTAACTAAGTTAAAGGTTGCTAAATTTTTTCTGAGTGTGGAATAACAAGTTTCTACCGAAATACTTACAGTTGTGGATCTACAAACGGTTCAAAAATGGAAAATAATTGCTAAGGACATCGGTGGAAGAAATGGGTAAATTGTTCATTGATTCCAGCAAAGATATAAGTGCATTCAGATGCAAGATTAATCTTGAATCTACTACCGCGGCATTTCTAGGGCATCTCAGACAAAGTACAAGATCTAACTCAAGATAGAATGGAGAAGTACAGGTGAACACCGACAAACTCTATGAACTCAGTTGGACTAATGTGAATCTGAGAAGGGGAGATTTAAGTACCTTGATGTGGCAGTAGAGGGCGGAGATGCACCGCTCAACTCCGGCGAAGGTGGGGCGGCGTTGTGGTCACAGGCAAGGCGGTCGATGAAGGTCCACAGGCGTGGCTGAGCTCTGGTCGCAAGAAGCTTTGATAGGAAGAAGAAGAAGAAGCGGAGGGGACGAAGTAAAAGTGAAAAGGAGGACCCCCCATGCGTATTTATAAGGAAAAGGCAATAGTGAATGGCAGGTGCGAAAATCAAGGGGGCATTAACTTTTGGAGCAAAAGGCGCCTTGGTTTTTGAGATAAGTGGCCATGCACAAAGATTCATTATGACGTCATGAGGGACTCACTAAGATTACGGAGGTGACATCGTCATTTCATATGGCGGGTCATGAATTTTTCCAACTGAGATTTTGGGACCCGGAGGTAAAACTCACCAGACTAATGGATTGAAGATTGACATGAATAACTTCAAATCAATCCGGGGCCTAATGTTGGGGATATGACCCCGCGATATAACCCGTCGTACAAACACTATTGTAGGATGCTCCTAACGCGACACTACGATCAGAGACCCTTTAACGAAACTGTGTGCGATGCATTAATCGCAAATAGTGATGTAAAAAATCGTCAAAATGCAAAACATTTGTGATGAAGGATACATCAAACATGGTTCAGATTTTAGTTGTGTGTGCGATATGGGGCATACGGTTCAGTTCAATGAACTATTTGCGATGAGGCGGAAGAAAAGAAAAGGGTAGCCAGATGAATGCGTGTGTGATATACGACATACAGTTCACTCGGATAAACAGTTTGTGATGAGGCGGAACAACAGAAACGGGAAGCCAGATGAAGGTGTGTGCGATATACGGCATACAATTCACTCGGATGAACTATTTGCGTTGAGCCAAGAGAATAGAAACGGTTCAACTTAACAAGATGTGTGTGATACATGGCAAACAGGTGTGTAATCGGAAATGTGTGGGAAGACTGATAACAACACAGACGATTCCTGTTAACAAGCCGTGTGTTTTGAGTAATTGATGAAATCATCACCGACGGGTTCCATTGTTTATTCCATGTGCGATATGATTTGCTCTGTCTACAGAGCATCAACATATATACTTAAAAAGACAGCATTGCATAACCAAATTAATCATACAATTACACAAGTGAAGACACACATAACATTTCCACACAACAAAGTAAGCAATTACATGCATACTAAACTAGGAGAAACGAGGATCTAATCATCTACTTGTTGCGACGACGCTTGCCATTGCTCTGCTTCCGGCTGGATCCCTAGCCGTTTTGGGGAAGGAGGCACTTCCTCATGTCAACGATCCGCCTGTACATCTCGTAGCTCATCTACACCTCCTTGGTCGCGTACACGACATGAGCTTTGTCGAGTTTCTCCATGCAGGACGAGTGCTAGGCACGCTTGTCCTTGTTGCAGGAATCATTTATGTCACTGTAGTAGGGATCGATGATGGCCTTAGCGAGGTGAACCAGTGAGTCCTTCTCATGCTCATTGTTTCCCCAGATCTTGTATTGGCCCTGGATGTCGACAAGATTCTGGCAGGCGATGCCCGAAATCTTGAGCACCTTTACATCATTGGTGATGTCCACCGTAGCGAACATGTAGTCGGGGTTGTTGACAAATCTGGCAAAACGCTCGCAAGGCCTTGTGGCCAGGAAGTAGTGGTAGACAAGGACATGATTGCGCATGCACATCTGGGGGACAGCGACCTTGGGATGAGACCCGACACGAGCGCTGGTGTACTTGAGGTCGAACCTGGCCACCTTGTACTTCTCCTCAACAAGCAACAACTCCATGATGTGGATGGAGTGCTCCACCCAGACCGGGTTGTTGGTGTACACCACCAAGAGCTGTGTGAACCCCTATGTGAGTCCACCATGGCATGCATGGTGAACAGCTGCTCATTGTTGGCAGCCGCTCGGAGCGCCATTGGAGCCGCGCAGGATACTGCTACCTCCTAAGCTTGCGTTGGTTTTTCCCTTGAAGAGGAAAGGGTGATGCAGCAAAGTAGCATAAGTATTTCCCTCAGTTTTGAGAACCAAGGTATTAATCCAGTAGGAGACTACGCAACAAGCCACCGAATACCTGCACAAAGAAACACCAACTTGCAACCAACGCGACAAAGGGGTTGTCGATCCCTTCACGGTTATTCACAAAGTGAGATATGATAGAGATGGATAAACGGTAAAGTAATATTTTTGGTATTTTTGGTTTATGGAATGGAAAGTAAAAGATTACAAAGTAAGGGAATGGTGACAGAAATTGGCAAGTTGACGAGAAACTAATATGATGTAAAATAGACCCGGGGGCCATTGGTTTCACTAGAGGCTTCTCTCAAGATAGAAGTTATTATGGTGGGTGAACAAATTACTGCTGAGCAATTGATAGAAAATCGCAAAGTTATGACCATATCTAAGGCAATGATCATGAATATAGGCATCATGTCCGTGTCAAGTATACTGAAAGGATTATGCATCTACTACTATTACTCCACACATCGACCGACTCCTGCCTGCATCTAGAGTTTTAAGTTCATAAGAACAAAGTAACGCATTAAGAAAGATGACAAGATGTAGCAGGATTAACTCAAGCAATATGATGAAAACCCCATCTTGTTATCCTTGATGGCAACAATACAATACGTGTCGGTTCCCCTTTGTCACTAGGATCGAGCACCGCAAGATTGGACCCAAAGCTAAGCACTTCTCCCATTACAAGAAAAACCAATCTAGTTGGCCAAACCAAATCAATAGTTCAAATAGACTTGCAAAGATATCAAATCATGCATATAAGAATTCAGAGGAGATTCAAATAATATTCATAGATAAGCTGATCATAAATCCACAATTCATCGGATCTCAGCAAACACACCGCAAAAGAGTATTACATCGAATAGATCTCCAATAACATCGAGGAGAACTTTGTATTGAGAATCAAAGAGAGAGAAGAAGCCATCTAGCTATTAGCTATGGACCCGTAGGTCTGAAGTAAACTACTCACGCTTCATCGGAGAGGCAATGGTGTTGATGTAGAAGCCCTTCGTGGTCGATTCCCCCTCCGACAGGATGTCGAAAAAGGCCCCAAGATGGGATCTCACGGGTACAGAAGGTTGCGGTGGTGGAAAAGTGGTTTTTGGGGTATAAGAGTATATATATATAGGAGGAAGAATTAGGTCAGGAGAGCTACGAGGGGCCCACAGGGTCAGGGGCGCGCCCTCCACCCTTGTGGCCGCCTCGAGGCTCTTCTAACTTGCACTCCAAGTCTCCTGGGTGTCTTCTGGTCCAAGAAAAATCATCGCGAAATTTTTATTCCGTTTGGTATTCCTTTTCTGCGAAACTCTAAAACAAGGAAAAAACAGAAACTGGCCCTGGGCTCTAGGTTAATAGGTTAGTCCCAAAAATCATATAAAATAGCATATTAATGCATATAAAACATCCAAACAGATAATATAATAGCATGGAACAATAAAAAATTATAGATATGTTGGAGACCTATCAAGCACCCCCAAGCTTAATTCATGCTCGTCCTCGAGAAGGTAAATGATAAAAACAGAATTTTTGATGTGGAATGCTACCCAACATATTTATCCATGTAATTCTATTTATTGTGCCATGAATGTTCAGATTCATAACATTCAAAACAAAAGTTTAATATTGACATAAAAACAATAATATGTCAAGCATACTGACAAAATAATTATGTCTTCTCAAAATAACATGGCCAAAGAGAGCTTATCCCTACAAAATCATATAGTCTCGCTATGCTCCATCTTTATCACACAAAATATTTAAATCATGCACAACCCCGATGACAAGCCAAGCAATTGTTTCATACTTTTGATGTTCTCAAACTTTTTCAACTTTCACGCAATACATGAGCGTGAGCCATGGACATAGCACTATAGGTGGAATAGACGGTGGTTGTGGAGAAGACAAAAAGAAGGACATAGTCTCACACCAATAGGCATATCAACGGGCTATGAAGATGCCCATTAATAGATATCAATGTGAGTGAGTAGGGATTGCCATGCAACAGATGCACTAGAGCTATAAGTTTATGAAAGCTCAAAAAAGAAAACTAAGTGGGTGTCCATCCAACTTGCTTGGTCACGAAGACCTAGGGCAATTTGAGGAAGCCCATCATTGGAATATACAAGACAAGTTCTATAATGAAAAAATCACACTAGTATATGAAAGTGATATCATAGGAGACACTCTATCATGAAGATCATGGTGCTACTTTGAAGCACAAGTGTGGCAAAGAGGATAGTAACATTGTCCCTTCTCTCTTTATCTCTCTTTTTTATTATTTTTTATTTGGGCCATCTCTCATTTTTTGGCCTCTTTTTTATTTTATTTTTTTTCGTCTGGAGTCTCATCCCGACTTGTGGGGGAATCATAGTCTCCATCATCCTTTCCTCACATGGGACAATTATCTAATAATGAAGATCATCACACTTTTATTTACTTACAACTCAAGAATTACAACTTGATACTTAGAACAAAATATGACTCTATGTGAATGCCTCTGGCGGTGTACCGGGATGTGCAACGAATCAAGATTGACATGTCTAAATGATGAACGGGGGCTTTGCCACAAATACGATGTCAACTACATGATCATGCAAAGCAATATGACAATGATGGAGCGTGTCATAATAAACGGAATGGTGGAAAGTTGCATGGCAATATATCTCGGAATGGCTATGGAAATGCCATAATAGGTAGGTATGGTGGCCATTTTGAGGAAGGATATGTGGTGGGTTTATGGTACCAGTGAAAGTTGTGCGGTACTAGAGAGGCTAGCAATGGCGAAAAGGTGAGAGTGTGTATAATCCATGGACTCAACATTAGTCATAAAGAACTCACATACTTATTGCAAAAATCTATTAGTCATCAAAACAAAGTACTACATGCATGCTCCTAGGGGGATAGATTGGTAGGAAAAGACCATCGCTCGTCCCCGACCGCCACTCATAAGGAAGACAATCAAAAAATAAATAATGCTCCGGCTTCATCACATAACGATTCATCATACATACATGCTACGGGACTCACAAACTTTAACACAAGTATTTCTCAAATTCACAACTACTTACTAGCATGACTCTAATATCACCATCTTAATATCTCAAAACAATCATAAGAAATCAAACTTCTCATAGTATTCAATGCACTTTATATGAAAGTCCCTCTTGGATGCCTATCATATTAGGACTAATTTTATAACCAAAGCAAATTACCATGCTGTTTAGAGACTCTCAAAATAATATAAGTGAAGTATGAGAGTTAATCAATTTCTATAAAATAAAACCACCACCGTGCTCTAAAAAGATATAAGTGAAGCACTAGAGCAAATTTTGCCTAGCTCAAAAGATATAAGTGAAGCACATGGAGCATTCTAATAAATCACGATTCATGCGTGTCTCTCTGAAAAGGTGTGTACAACAAGGATGATTGTGGCAAACTAAAAATCAAAGACTCAAATCATACAAGACGCTCCAAGCAAAACACATATCATGTGGTGAATAAAAATATAGCCTCAAGTAAAGTTACCGATAGATGAAGACGAAATAGGGGATGCCTTCCCGGGGCATCCCCAAGCTTAGGCTTTTCGACATCCTTGAATATTACCTTGGGGTGCCTTGGGCATCCCCAAGCTTAGGATCTTGCCACTCCTTATTCCATAGTCCATCAAATCCTTACCCAAAACTTGAAAACTTCACAACACAAACTCCAACAGAAAATCTCGTAAGCTCTGTTAGTATAAGAAAATAAATCACCACTTTTGGTATTGTTGTGAACTCATTCTTTATTTATATTGGTGTACTATCTACTGTATTCCAACTTTTCC
>NC_041384.1:210490312-210516785 GCF_002162155.2 Triticum dicoccoides | reverse complement strand
GCAAACAACACGCAAAAAACAGAACAGTCTATAACAATCTTGGTATTTGGAATACTTCTGTAACTCCAAAAATCCTGAGAAATTAGGAAGTCATAGACTATTTGTTTATAAATCCTCTGCAAAAAGAATCAGTATTTTATCGCGCTTCTGTAAAACATGAAAACTAATCTCCTGGGTGCAAAAGTTTCTGTTTTTCAGCAGGATCAAATTAACTATCACCGTAAGCGATCACAAAGGTCTTACTTGGCACAAACACTAATTAAAACATAAAACCACATCTAATCAGAGACTATATGATTTATTTATTGCAAAACAAAAAGTAAATATATTGGGTTATCTCCTAACAAGCGCTTTTCTTTAAAGCCTTTTAGCTAGGCATTGATAATTTTAATGATGCTCACATGAAAGATAGCAATTGAAACACGAAGAGAGCATCATGTAGCATGTTAAAAACACATCTAAGTCTAACATACTTCCTATGCATAGGCATCTTATAAGCAAATAAATTATCAAGACAAGCAAGAACTAGCATATGCAAGGAAGAGGAAATAAACGACAGCAATCTCAACATAACGAGAGGTAATTTAGTAACATGAAAATTTATACAACCATATTTTCCTCTCTCATAATAATTACATGTAGGATCGTAATCAAATTTAACAATATAACTATCACATAAAATATTATCAACATGATCCGCATGCATGCAAAGTTGACACTCTTCCGGAATAGTGGGATTATCATTAACTAAAGTCATGACCTTTCCAAACCCACTTTTATCAAAAAAAATCATACTATTGGATATTCTCCAAATACGTGGGATCTAAAGTTGACACTTTTCCAAACCCACTTGCAATATTATTACAAACATTATTATCAATCTCATACTCATCATGGGGCTTAAATAAATTTTCAAGATCATAAGAAGAATCACCCCAATCATGATCATTGCAACAAGTAGTAGACATAGAAAAATTAGAATCCCCAAGCTTAGGGTTTTGCATATCATTTACGTAATTGAAATTAATAGAATTTATAATAACATCATTGCAATCATGCTTTTCATTCAAGGACCTATCGTGAATCACTTCATAAATTTCTTCTTTCAACACTTCATCTCAATTTTCAGTTTCACGAATTTCAAGCAAAACCTCATAAAGACAATCTAGTGCACTCAACTCGCTAGCAATTGGTTCATCATAATTGGATCTTCTAAAAAGATTAGCAAGTGGATGAGGATCGATAAACTTTTAGGAAGCGAAGATGCAAGAAAAAATAAGGCACATGGTAACACAACCAAACAAAAGATCGAACAAAAGAAGGGTGAAGAAAAGGAAAATCTTTTTGAAAATCATTTAGAAGTGGGGGAGAGGAAAACGAGAGGTGAATGGCGAATAATGTAATGCGAGAGATGAGAGTTTATGATGGGTACTTGGTATGTCTTGGGTTGGTGTAGATCTCCCTGGCAACAGCGCCACAAATCCTTCTTGCTACCTCTTGAGCTTGCGTTGGTTTTTCCCTTGAAGAGGAAAGGGTGATGTAGCAAAGTAGCGTAAGTATTTCCCTCAGTTTTGAGAACCAAGGTATCAATCCAGTAGGAGACTACGCAACAAGCCGCCGAATACCTGCACAAACAAACACCAACTTGCAACCAACGTGACAAAGGGGTTGTCAATCCCTTCACGGATATTCGCAAAGTGAGATCTATTAGAGATGGATAAATGATAAAGTAATATTTTTTGGTATTTTTGGTTTATGGAACGGAAAGTAAAAGATTGCAAAGTAAGGGAATGGCGACAGAAATTTGCAAGTTGATGGGAAACTAATATGATGTAAAATAGACTCCAGGGCCATAGGTTGCACTAGAGGCTTCTCTCAAGATAGAACTTATTATGGTGGGTGAACAAATTACTGCCGAGCAATTGATAGAAAAGCACAAATTTATGACGATGTCTAAGGCAATGATCATGAATATAGGCATCACGTCCGTGTCAAGTAGACCGAAATGATTCTACAACTACTACTATTACTCCACACATCGACCGACTCCTGCCTGCATCTAGAGTATTAAGTTCATAGAACAGAGTAACGCATTAAGCAAGATGACATGCTGTAGCGGGATTAACTCAACCAATAAGATAAAAACCCCATCTTGTTATCCTCGATGGCAACAATACAATACATGTCGGTTCCCCTTCTGTCACTAGGATCGAGCACCGCAAGATTGAACCCAAAGCTAAGCACTTCTCCCATTGCAAGAAAAAACAATCTAGTTGGCCAAACTAAATCGATAGTTTGAAGAGACTTGCAAAGATATCAAATCATTCATATAAGAATTCAGAGGAAATTCAAATAATATTCATAGATAAGCTGATCATAAATCCACAATTCATCGGATCTCGGCAAACACACCGCGAAAGAGTATTACATCGAATAGATCTCTAAGAACATCGAGGAGAACTTTGTATTGAGAAAAAGAGAGAGAGAAGAAGCCATCTAGCTACTAGATATGGACCCGTAGGTCTGAAGTAAACTACTCATGCTTCATCGGAGAGGCAATGGTGTTGATGTAGAAGCCCTCCGTGATCGGTTCCCCTTCCGGCAGGATGCCGAAAAAGGCCCCAAGATGGGATCTCATGAGTATAGAAGGTTACGGTGGTGGAAAAGTGGTTTTGTGGCTCCCCTGGATGTTTTTGGGGTATAAGAGTATATATAGGAGGAAGAATTAGGTCAGGAGATCTACGAGGGGCCCACAAGGTCGGGGGGCGCCCGACCCCCCTGGGCGCGCCCTCCACCCTTGTGGCTATCTCGAGGCTCCTCTGACTTGCACTCCAAGTCTACTGGGTGTCTTCTGGTCCAAGAGAAATCATCGCGAAAGTTTATTCTGTTTGGACTCCGTTTGGTATTCCTTTTCTGCGAAACTCTAAAACAAGGAAAAAACAGAAACTGTCACTAGGCTCTAGGTTAATAGGTTAGTCCCAAAAATCATATAAACTAGCATATTAATGCATATAAACATCCAAAATAGATAATATAATAGCATGGAACAATCAAAAATTATATATATGTTGGAGATGTATCAGATACCCTCTAAGAATTTGTCGTGGTGGGTGTGCTTCTTGCAATGGTGGGGCGCTATCGAAAGGTTGAAGAGACACAAGGTTTAAATGGCCGCTGTAATAAATGGGGGCCGGCCAGCCTGTAATCGTCACGTCTTGTCACCACGTTCATAGTGGAGGATTCCAGCGCGCGCTTGACAACACCGCACCGCACGCGTTTCTTTTGACCATGCGTGGGCTCGAAGAGGCGCCAAATGTATCATCGGTGAGCCTATTCCCGCGCTACCACGTAGTTTACCGCGCAAGCTTCCCACCCGGCTTGTTTGGCCATGTGTCGGCTAGAAGAGGGACAAATCATGGGCATTTATTGGAAAAAAGCTTTGTAAAAACAAAGTGCGGGGAATGACTACGGTCATAAGTTTACCCGTGGGTGATGAGGTCAAAGTTACCCAGAATGGTGATGATGGGCACTCAAGTGCAATAATTAATTATGCGCTCTACAGGGCACACGGTTGAAGAAACCAACGGTGTGCAATAATGTCGACGATCGCAATCGAGTTAGCGGTACAGATCCTATGCTATGAGATCGACAAGGTAAACAGATTTGAGAACGGTTAATAAAATCTAAGTCCATTGCATATTAAGGTCAAAATAGTGCTACCAATATACGAGTCTCATACGATGCCATTTCAACGATTGTACCAAAAAGCTCAAAATATTGCAAGGTTCAAATTCCAGAGTTATATGGCTAAAATTCTAATATTACAAGGTTCAAACTGATATTATAAATGAAATTTAGCTCATCATCTACAAACGCTCGTGCTAATCCGCTGAACATGGATATAAGAGAGGTTCAAACTAATATTACCACTTGTAAGGCTAGTGTCGAAACCTCATAATTTTTGCAAAGGGGTCAGCCACTAAGAAGTCATGTATGGGGTTGGCACGATGACTTCCGATTACTCTGTCGTCTGAAGTTCCAAAATGAAATTCAACATTTTCGGAGCCTATTCCATTCTGCCGCAGCCGCCGACACTGATCAACAAACCATTCATTTTCGCGAAATGAATGTAGGGCAAATCTCATTACCTTCAGTTCCCTTGCTCTGACAACAAAGAACCTGGCGAATATAATCTCCGATAAGGTCCCTTGGTAGGAGTTCAAAGTAATTTCTGAGAGATGCAGATCTAGGCATTCGATGTGATTGTTATATTGTATCACACTATCCACCACCGGGCCTAGTCTTATCTGCAAAAGAAGAAAACGTGTTAGTGCCTACATGTAGTTTTGAACACTACTACATGCCTATTTGGTTCACAGGATTTGTAAAATGCACTAACGTGCCATCTTCGATCCAACATGATTAACATGGGCATTTGATTACAATCTAGAAAAATGTAGCCTTCTTCACAAGAGATTGGAGTGCATGAAAAGTCCCTAAGAAAACTAGTACAAATGAATCCAAAGGAGAAACGCTTATGGATTGTAACCATATGGATCAAGCAACCAATATGGGGGGACATGTATGTACTGAAATCCTCCAAAAAATCCTTCAGAAATCATAATACATTGTCATTGTAAAGTTTGAAAAAGGTGTCACAAATTGAACTCCCTTTTGGTTAACATTTAACAGGAAAGGAACATCACCTCAATATATAGCTTCTCCATGCACGGAAAGCATCTCAGGAAACTAACAACTTGGTCCAGGTTGGGGTCCAAAGATTCTAGTGCCAAGACCTTCACTGTGCGCAATTTCGAGGTCAAGCTTGTCAGAATCATTTTCTGGATGATAGACAAACATACATCTTCAAAATTAGAAATAATGTTAATTTCTAGAAGGAAAGGTAGAAGGTGGTTGTTGTACCTGAATGGGTGTGGATCCAATAACAAGTTTGGAGTATTTGTTAGATGAGTAACCCACCACTATCAATTTTAGCGCAGAAATGACATTGATTCTTGATGGACTTTCTTGATCAACTACAAGTAATCTCTCAAGTGAAGGTGTGTCCTCAATGACCATACCGTGGTACACATCTTGTGATGTCTTCTTGCAGCACCAGCAACACACATAAATAGTCTGGAGAGTCATGGAGGTGATTTGAAAGCTACTCAACCCATTGATCGCTTGAAGACGAAGGTACTCGAGTGCAGCACAGCCACAGATCAGGCGCTCCATGTCACTATTTGGGAGGCAGACGGTGACGAGCTCGAGGTGCTTTAGTCGTGGTAGAATAAGAGCGGGCGCGTCATTAAGGGGGGATGCCAGTTCCTGAACTTGGTGATGCACGGCGTGGGCGTGAGAAGGAGCGCAGATGTTGGCAGCGAGCGCATATGCCCATCATCAAAAGTGAGCTCCTCGAGCTGATCTACGGTGGGGGATCAGAACCAGTCGTTAAGATTGGCTTGGTCCTTGCCGTTGGAACAGAACTTGCCCATGCTAAGGCCTCTGGTTGGGTCAGGGTGACTGCAGAGGATCTTGGAGAACGCATCCAAGCTTTTTCAATAACCATGGGAGAGCTTGTGGGTGTCGATGAGGTCGAGAGGGGTGGAGTTCCATAGGGGGCGCCACCGCTGAGAAAGGACG
This sequence comes from Triticum dicoccoides, assembly GCF_002162155.2. Taxonomy (NCBI): domain Eukaryota; kingdom Viridiplantae; phylum Streptophyta; class Magnoliopsida; order Poales; family Poaceae; genus Triticum; species Triticum dicoccoides. Next base: position 210,511,142 of record NC_041384.1, on the reverse strand, counting down.
GTTGTTCGCACCCCATATTTGATTGGGAGGAGGGAGATGATGACTGTCAACATATCATTAGGGAGACTGCTGATGAAGTCTAGGCCTGCTGGAGTCACTTGGGTTCTTGCTCGACCTGCCTCCGCTTGTTGGCAGCCCTGTTCTCCACCTCCGGAGTCTCCTCATCAGCGGCACTTTTGATAGAAGTGGGAGTACAAGGAATATTTAGTTAAAACAGGGTAATAGAAAAGTGTATTGGTAACTAGAAGTTAGTAGGTAGGAATAGAGTAAGAAAATGGAATAACAATTGGTTGCTTAAATACTATACAATTCATTTGATATTGCTGGGTAAGTCAACATGCAGATACTTGAAAATAACACTTACTTCAAACAAAGTATGGACGGATGATATCGTCAGGGAAGTTAGCATATATCTCATGACCCGGGTCTTTTAAGTGTAGTGCAATTTTAGTGCCAGATTTCAGTACATAAAACTTAGAAATTTCTGTCTAGAGACCCTTGGCAAAATAGGAGTGCCACATTCATCATGTCTTACAGAAGCAACGATTATAAACCCATGGTTTGTGTCAGGGATATGCCCCGCGGCGTAACCCGGCCGGACTTGGCGATTCACCGGCGACCCGCACTGACCAGACGGTTTACAAGCAACCTGATTGAACATTATGATTCACTAGTAACCCGGCGGGCGGAATAGACGGATGACAAGGCCCAAGGCCTAGAAGGCCGGTTCATGTTATGGTGGGCCGGTTTAAGAGGAAAGGCGTGACGAATATTTATCTTACAAGGAGTTAAGACCTGGACTTGTATCTGGTTTGTATTAGAAGGTAGACTAGTCCTAATCCTAATAGGACTCCACATGTAACCCACCCCTTCAACATATATAAGGAGGGGCAGGGCTCCCCAAAGAGGGACGGGCAAGAAGAAACAATCTCTAGGGCTAGACACAAAGAGCCGGTTTACCGGCGACTCTCTCATGAGCATAATGAGATCTAGCCACAAACAACATGTAGGGCTATTACCGGATGATGTTTCCCGGGGCCCAAAACTGTCTAAACCCTTGTCTTGTGCATTGATCCGCCCTGTGTCTCTCATCCCGATCAACCCCTCTCAAGCTATCACAAAGATGTGTTGGCCTCACGACTAAGTCCTCACACTAGGACATCTGCCGTGACAATTCCACGACAGTTGGCGCCCACCGTGGGCACTAGTAGAAAAAGGGTCAAACATGAAGCACATTAGTGCCGGTTTGAATTTGAGCCGGCACTAATGTGTACATTAGTGCCGGTTCCAACGGCTAGCCGGGCCTCTCTAATTAGTACCGGTTCATGGTGAACCTTTAGCACCAGTTCGTGCCACGAACCGGTACTAAAGTGAGTGGTGGCAGGATGCTGTCAGTCCGGGGCCCCTCCAGCACCTTTAGTACCAGGTCGTATCATGAACCGGTACTAAAGGTCGTCCTACATAGACCCTTCGTCCACCCGAGCTCGCTCTGTTCTTCCCCTTTCCCCTCTCCTCTCTATTCTTTTCCCTCTTCCTCTCAAGATCATCACACATTTTTCCCAAAATTTGTCAAGATTTGAAGGCCCCCATCCATTCAAATGATCACAAAGGTTAGCAACTTTTTTCCTTTCATCTCTCATTGCGAGATTAGCTCGTGCAATGCTTTATATAGTGATTGATTTTTGAGTTTAGTAATTTGGGAGGAATTATATATATGCGGTAGTATTTGATTTATATGCAATTTGAGGTCAGAAATAACACTTAGTTTGCATATGTAGGTGTGGTTTACTTAGTACCTTCTAAATCTCCATCGTAACCACCATCGATCCCTCGCAATGTCCCATCGCCGGCACCACATGTGGTGAGCCTCTTGCTCATGAAGTTTTATATAAAAAATTGATGTTTGTGTGATTTGGATATATAGTTACTCGTATAATTATCTTACCCATACGTTGTTTGTTATACATAGTGCCATGGTTTTGATATCCGTCCCTGTTGGCCCTCGTCCGGGTTATGATTCAGATGTGATATATTCTCTTTTAAAACTATTCATTGCATTTTGTGTTTATGACAAATTATGCCCATCAAGTTGACATAGATATTTGTATGTAGGAGGTAGTTGAATCGGAAATTCCAACCGACCCTATTGTCGAGAGGTTAAATTTAGTTGAAAGAGAAAACGAGGATTTGAAGGAAAAATTGAAAATAATTGAGGGGGAGAAGATGGAATTGGAGTTGCATGTTGCCGATGTCGTCGATGATCACAAGATTAAGATGGAGAAAATGCGCTTGAAGATTAGAAAGATTAGAAAATATGCCATTCATAGTGAGGCTTGGTATCATTATGCTGTTGGATCAATTGTTACCTTAGTTGCGATCTTGATCACATTTGTTGTTGCATTTAAATTCTTTAGCTAAAGAGTTATTTGTTTGTTGCATTTAAGTGTTGTATGATCTTTATGTATGAACTTTATGTATTGTATTAATTTGATGTTTTCGGTGCTGTGTATTGAAGATGAGCCGGCAATGGATGTACAATGACCGATGCTCTCCCGAGTTCATTAATGGCGTGCGTACTTTTCTGCTTGCGGCTGAGGCAAACAAGCGAGCGGATGGTTTTATGCCTTGTCCATGTGCTGGCTGTAAGAATGGTCACAATTACTCTACGTCAAGAACCATTCACGTCCACCTATTTGAGTCCGGTTTCATGCCCCACTATAATGTTTGGACCAAGCATGGAGAAAGAGGGGTTATGATGGAAGACAATGAAGAAGAAGAGGACGACGACAGCTATCCTGGCTATGGGTTCCCTGAATACGATGATACAACTGTCAGGACCCCGACTCGATGTCACATCGATCTAGCTGGTAACACCTCATATCACTTTGCGGCCTCACGCACGGTATCCCCACGGGTGTCGTCTTACCTTTTCCCGGGACCGTTTGCGCCTTTTGGCTCGCGTATATGAAAGTGTCGCTAGCATCCATATGATAAAGAGCCCGGGCTGACATGACTAGTCGTAAACCCAAAGTGGCACAGACTTACAGGGACAGGCATCCATGACCCAGCTTCGAACGTGTCGGTCATCAGCAAGTGGGTCCGGGCTGTAGCACTGGGCTAGCAGGACTCCGGTAAACCGGGCTGTAGCGGGCTAACAGGACTCCGGTACTCAAAGCGTGACATTTCACCGAAGGGACAGACACAGGAACGAAGAAGGACACATGCCGGCCAGCCTAAGTGTTCCAGAGCAGTAGCAAGCTACCATGGCTCAGCGGTAACACTAGGAGACATTTCCCGGTAAGAGAGGCTACTAAAGATAAACAACTAGATAGTCAGATCCCACACATACCAAGCATTTCAATCATACACACAATATGCTCGATATGTGCAAATACAACGAAGCATCACAACATGACTCTATGACACAAGTACTTTATTTAAGGCTCAGTGAGCCATACATAACATACACAAAGGTACGGGTCTCACGACCCCACATACGAGTCATACAGTCATACAAACCAGCAGCGGAAGTAGCTTGTCTGAGTACAGACAACTAGTAAAATAAAAGAGGCTTGGGAAGCCTAGCTGTACTACAAGGTCCTTCACAAGCTCAGGGTCACCACCTGGGTCTTTAGCCTACTCGTTGATGTCAACGTCTACATAGAACCCATCAGAAGGGGTTGCAGCGTCTTCTGTAAAAATGTAGATTATAGCAACATGAGTACAAAGGTACTCAGCAAGACTTACATCAGATCCTACATACATGCATAGTATCAAGAAGGGTTTGTGGAGTTATTGCAGCAAGCCAGCTTTGACTCTTGGCTAGGCTATCCTACGATACTCCAACTTGAAATGGTTTTGCGCACACGAGTCCACTACTCACCAATTCAATACACTACCGAGGATCCACCTCCGTCTTCCTACGGAAGAGCCATCCTCGGCACTCACACTTATCTTGAGGCTTTTAACAGTTTCCATTTACTTGTCTATGAACTGTATAGGCAACCAAGTAGTCCTTTACCGCGGACGCGGCTATTCGAATAGATTATGATAACCCTGCAGGGGTGTACTTCTTCATACATGTTTCCACCACTTAGCGTCTGCACACGACATGTGCTCGGCAGACTTCAAGCGAAAGCCGACGTGGGTGTAGACCACGACCTACCTAAACACTTAAGCCTCTAGTCCAGGTTTATCGCCTATTCAGGTTCCATCCGCAGGGAGTCCGGCCGAGGTTTCCCATACGGCCCCGAACGATGTGAACAGGGTTCCCGAGATACCTAACGGGTATTCGGTACACCCGGCCACGTACCTACCGCATCACAGCCCACCCCTACGGTCAGCGCTGTCCACGGCCTCCAGTAGGCTACAAACACCAGAAACTACTTGCAACTCCTGGACAGAGAGCTAGGGTGAATAAGAAGTCGAGCGGGGTCATATTTCCGGGCCCAATGCATGGTAGTAGCTGTATCTTAAATCACGCATACAGATCTCAGTGCTTATGGTCGGCTTCAATGAAACAACCCACCATGTACTCCTACATGGCCTCTCATCGATACCTTTACCAAATCGTGTTCACCACACCACTCTCATTACCGACATAATCATTTCACTCTAGCCCATCACCCAGATGAACCAGACCTGACACGACTCTAAGCATAGCAGGCATAGCAAGGTAGGAACAACACATACATATGGCTCAATCAACTCCTACACATGCTAGTGGGTTTCATCTAGTTACTGTGGCAATGACAGGTCATGCAGAGGAAATGGGTTCAACTACCGTAGCACACAGCAGTTTGAATCGCGTTGTCTTAATGCAGTAAAAGAGAGCAGGAGCGAGAACATGGGATTGTATCGATATGATCAAATGGTTGGTTGCTTGCATGATGGTTCGATGCACGGATACGGTTCTTCGTTAGGGTAGTCACGGTACTCCTCGGGGACAGATCCTGTCGTAAAGGATAACGATACACAGGCATCACCAAACAATGTGCAACAATATGATGCATGCATGAAACATGGCAATATGAGTGTGTTGGGCTAATGCAACTAAAGCCAGAAGGGTTTGAACAAATTTGAATCAAAGATTCAAATTTCAATTTCAAATATGGCCTTTTAAAGTGCTTTTCCTTGTTCTGATTAAAACATCCATTTAACTTGTTGGATCATGCATGAAAATAGTACAGATGGATAGATTGGATTTTTCTGATCATTTTTCATATATAATTTGTCCAATTTGGAGTTACAGAATAAAAGTTATGAATTTTTGAAGTTTAATTAATATTCTGGAATTTCCTGATTTAATTTAAATCCAGATATATCATTTACTGCGTCAGCCTGACGTCACAGTGACATCAGCAGGTCAACAGGGCTGGCTCGGGTCAAACCTGACGTGTGGGGTCCACACGTCAGTGACACAGGGGCTAATCCCGTGTTGACCCGGGCTGGTTAGCTTTGACTAAGCCCTGGGGCCCACTTGTCAGCGTCAGTAGGTGGTGGTTTAGTGGCTAATTAACTAGGCCATGTCAGCTCGCCGGAGTTCTGGCCGGCGGCGACCATCAGTGCGGCGGCGATAGTGGTTTTGGTCGTTTCGGCCACCAAATGAACCGCGGAGGCCACCGGAGTGAAGCTGAGGACGACCCGAGGCTCTTGGCGGAGTCCGTTGGGGTCGGGGTGGCCGGAGTCGACGGCGGCGAGCTCGGCTGCGGCGGCCGGGGTTCGGTCGTGCACGGGAACGGTGTTGCAGGGTGTTAGGGGGGTGTTGGAGCGTGCTACGTGCTCCTAGTGAGATGTGGAGCATGATGGCGTGCTCGGTTGGGCGCTACGGCGATCGTGGCCACAACGGCGACATCGCCGGCGGCGTGAAGCTTTCGGCCGCGGTGGGGCTAGGGCCTAGGGGTCGGGAGAGAGCAGGGGAGAAGGGGGAAACGGTGGCGTAGCTCACCGCGGTTGCAGTGGGCGTCGAAGCGGGCTCGGGGACGCGTCGGAGACGACGAATTTGACGGCGACGGTGGTCGGAGTCCGAAGAGGGGAACGGCGACGTGGCGGCGATGCAGGGCTTCCGGGGACCCGTGGAGCGGTGGGGAGGAAGAAGGAGTCGAGGCGGAGCTTCTGAGCTGGTCGGGGAAGCGAGGGGTGGTCGGAGACGGTGGCTAAGGCGAACGGCGGCGACGGTGAGCTTCGGCCGTGAGAGAGAGAGAGTGAGGGAGAGCCGGGGGAGAGTGAATGAGGTGTCGGCGAGGTCGGGGCGACGACCCGAAGACGATCCACGCGGCGCAACGGCGACCAGGGCGATGCAGAGAGGCTGGGTGGTGCGTGGCGAGCTCGGGCGCGCCATGCTCACCTCCCTGCCTGCTCTGGCGAGGGGAAGCAGCTGGCTGGCACGGGCCAGCACAGTGCTGGGCCGGCTGGGCTGGGCCGCACAGGTAAGTCTTCCCCTTTCTTTATTTTCTGTTTTTATTTAATATAACTGTGACTTTGTTGAATTAAATAAAATACCTAGGCAACTCCAAAAATCACCAAACTACTCCTGGTCCATAGTTGGATTATTTCCAACATGAAACATTTTAGTTTGGAGATATTTGAGCATTTAAATATTTTATATAATTTTAAATGCCCAAATTCAAATAGTTATGATTTAATTCAAAACCCTAGGATGGCCTAGGAAAATGTGCACCACTTTTGGCAGAGGTTCTGAACCAAGGCAAAAATGATGGACATTTTAGAAGGGCATTTCAGGTTCATTGAAAAATTATTTTAGTAAACCCTAGTTGGTTTCAGAGGGGACTGGGGGTTCTGTCATCCCCATTTCAAGTTTCTGATGAATGAGTAAACATGATGCAACACTCTAATGCATAACTAGCTAGGGTGGGACAACTCACCCCCACTCAAAAGAATCTCGTCCCGAGATTTGGGTTCCTCCGGGAAGAAGGCGGGATATTCAAGTCGAAGACGATCCTCCCTTTCCCAGGTTGCTTCATCTTCAGAATGGTGCGACCATTGAACCTTGAGAAACTTGATATTATGACGTCGCGTGGTACGTTCGGCTTGATCGAGGATACGAATGGGGTACTCTCGATAGGTAAGATTATCTTGGAGATCAAGCGTTTCGTGGTCCACTTCACGGATAGGATCCGAGAAGCAACGCCTGAGTTGAGAAATGTGGAAGACATCGTGAACTCTGGAGAGGTGCGGAGGTAGTTCCAATTGGTAGGCAACTTCTCCTCGTTTGGCAAGAATGCGAAAAGGTCCAATGTAACGAGGAGCCAATTTGCCTTTGATACCGAAACGATGGGTTCCCTTCAGAGGGGTGACCCGAAGATAAGCCTTCTCGTTAACCTCGAAAGTCATAGCCTTATGTTTTCGGTCATATTGACTCTTTTGACGAGATTGGGCTGTTTTCAACTTTTCACGAACGATACGAACTTGTTCTTCTGCTTCCTGAATCATATCCGGGCCAAAGAATTGTCTTTCCCCGGTCTCTGACCAGTTAAGGGGTGTTCGACATCGCCGTCCATAGAGGACTTCAAAAGGGGCTTTACCCAAGCTGGATTGATAGCTGTTGTTGTAAGCGAATTCGGCAAATGGAAGGCACTTCTCCCAGTCCATTCCGAACGAGATAACAGAGGCTCGAAGCATGTCTTCTAGAATCTGATTGACGCGTTCCACTTGACCACTTGACTGAGGGTGGAAAGCGGTGCTAAAGGAGAGACGGGTTCCCATAGCATTTTGGAAACTTTCCCAAAATCGAGAGGTGAAAAGACTTCCTCGATCCGAATTGATTTCCAAAGGGACACCATGAAGAGACACTATTCGGGAGATGTATAAGTCTGCCAGCTGACTAGCGGTTATACTCTCACGAACAGGTAAGAAATGAGCTACTTTGGAAAGACGATCGACCACAACGAAAATAGCATTATTCCCTCTTTTGGTCCTGGGAAAACCGGTAATGAAATCCATACCAATTTTATCCCATTTCCATTCAGGAATAGCTAATGGTTGAAGGGTGCCAGCAGGACGTTGATGCTCTGCTTTTACACGACGACAGACGTCGCAATTAGCAATATACTGAGCGATTTCTCTCTTCATCCTAGTCCACCAGAACCTCTGGCGTAGGTCCTGATACATTTTTGTGCTACCGGGGTGAATGGTGAGAGGAGATTCATGAGCTTCCTTAAGGATTAATCGCCTTAGGTTGCGCACTTTGGGAACTACTAGTCGATTCCCGAAGTATACGACTCCTTGATCATTAACGGAGAAACAATTCGCAATTCCTTTCTGAATGTTTCTCTTGATGCGGGAGATTCCCGGATCTACCTTCTGTGCGTTGATAATTTGATCCGTAAGGGTAGGTTTTGCCACCAAGGTGGAGAGAAAACCTTGAGGTACAATGTGAAGGTTAAGCTTCCGAAATTCCTCATGGAGAAGCGGTTGACCTTGTTGTAACATCAGGTTGTTACAATAAGATTTACGACTTAGCGCATCAGCCATGACGTTGGCTTTCCCTGGGGTATAGGTTATCCCTAAGTCGAAGTCTGTGATCAATTCAACCCAACGTCTCTGCCTGAGATTCAAATCCGGTTGGGTGAAAATATACTTCAGACTTTGGTGATTAGTGAATATTTCGCAACGATTACCGAGGAGATAATGTCGCCAGGTCTTAAGTGCATAGACTACGGCTGCAAGCTCTAGGTCATGAGTGGGATAATTCTCCTCATGTGGGTGCAATTGCCGTGAAGCGTAAGCAATTACGTGTCGATCTTGCATGAGAATGCAACCTAGTCCTTGTCGCGAGGCGTCGCAGTAGATAACAAAGTCCTTGGAGAAGTCTGGCGGTACCAGTACGGGAGCAGAGGTCAGGCGTCTTTTCAGTTCCTGAAAGCTGTGCTCACATTGTGGAGTCCATTCGAACTTCTTATCTTTCTTGAGGAGTTCAGTTAGAGGTTTAGCAACCTTGGAGAAGTTCTCGACAAAGCGACGGCAATAGCTCGCTAAGCCTAGAAAACTCCGAACTTGCTTGACTGATTCGGGCGGAGTCCAATCAAGGACGGCTTGAACTCGCTCAGGGTTAACAGCAATACCTTTACCAGATATTACATGACCCAGATAGGTCACTTCTGACAACCAGAATTCACATTTAGAGAATTTGGCATAAAGGCGATGCTCTCGAAGTTTCTTCAACACTAGCCTTAGATGTTCGGCATGTTCTTCCTCGTTCTTGGAGTAGATGAGTATATCATCGAGATAAACCATGACGAATTTATCCAAATACTCCATGAAGATCGAGTTCATTAACCGAGAAAAGGTGGCTGGAGCGTTGGTTAATCCGAAGGACATAACGGTGTACTCGTATTGGCCATAGCGAGTAACAAAGGCCGTTTTAGGAATGTCCCCGTTTCTGATTTTGATTTGATGGTAGCCCAACCTCAAATCCATCTTGGAGAAGACTGAGGATCCAGCGAGCTGATCATACAGGTCGTTGATCCTGGGAAGTGGATATTTGTTCTTGATTGTGACCAAATTGACAGGTCGGTAATCTACAACCATCCGGTCCGTACCATCCTTTTTCTTAACGAATAGGACGGGGCAAGCCCACGGAGATGAACTAGGGCGGATGAAACCCTTTTTCAAGGATTCATCGAGTTGTTTCTTAAGCTCGGCTAGTTCTAGGGGTGCCATCTTATAGGGTCTTCTAGCAATCGGAACGGTTCCTGGAATGAGATCTATTACGAACTCAACATCCCTGTCAGGTGGAACACCTGGCAATTCCTCTGGAAAAACATCCGGGAAGTCACGGACTACCGGAACGTCCTCAAGGTCTGGCAAAGGGCTGGCGTTAAGAGAATATAATTGTCGCTTGGCTATTCGGGTCAAGACATTGACTATCTTCCCCGAAGGATGGGTGAGTTGAACAGTCCTAGAGAAGCAATCAATTTTGGCTTGATGAGCTGACATCCAGTCCATACCCAAAATGATATTAATATCCGAAGATTTAAGGGCTATCAAGGATGCAAGGAAAACAAGTCTGTCGACTTGGATCTCATTTCCATAACTTACCCTAGAGGTCTGCCATCTAGACCCAGGGGTAGAGATTTCCATAGTGGATGGCAAGTCACAGAATGCAACGTTATGCAAACGGGCATAACTTTCAGATATAAAAGAATGAGAGGCTCCTGTATCGAAAAGAACGGATGCCGGGTGGCAATTAACAAGAAGCGTACCGAGAACGACGTTGGGGTCCTCTTGAGCTTCTTCGGCAGAGATACAGTTGACATGGCCACATGAAGCGGTGACCGGTTTGGCATGGAACACCTTCCCTGTCGGCTTGCCACGGCCAACAGCTTTAGCAGATTGATTGGGGTTGGTCTGGGGACACTCGCGCATATAATGACCAGATTCCCCACACTTGAAACAAGTCACGGAACTGGTACGTGGAGGAGCATTATTGGATGGAACCCCATAGGGCTTGGCCGGTGCAGACTGTTGAACAGGGCGAGGCGCCTGGAAAGATGGCCTCGGTGTGAACCTGGGTGGCAGGGCGGTATTGGGTACCCACACGCGGCGTTTCTGAGGACCAGGACCGGATGAGGAACCCATATCACGTCCATGCTTGCGTGTTGCATCAAAATCAGTCTGACCAGTTTCAGCACTGATGGCTTTGTTGACAAGTTTCGAAAAAGATGTGCACTCATGCAGACGGAGGTCGCGGCGAAGCTCAGGGCTAAGGCCCTTTCGGAACCTTGCTTGCTTCTTGGCGTCAGTAGAAACTTCCTCAGTTGCATATCGTGCGAGATTACCAAACTCTCTGCTATAGGCATCCACAGAAAGTCGGCCTTGGGTGAAACTGCAAAATTCTTCACGTTTACGGTCCATGAGACCCTCCGGAATGTGATGTTCACGGAAAGCCTCACTGAACTCAGCCCAAGTGGTGACATGGCCCGCTGGGCGCATGGCTCCATAATTCTCCCACCATAGACTGGCGGGGCCTTCAAGATGATATGCGGCGAAGGTGACCTTGTCATCCTCCGCTACCAACGCGGAACGCAGCTTGTGAGAGATACTGCGAAGCCAGTCATCAGCGTCGAGAGGCTCGACGGAGTGGTGGAACGTGGGTGGATGCAATTTGATAAAATCACTGAGTGACACCACGTTAGCCCTCTGATGGTGTGCTGTATTCTGTTCTATACGCTCCAACAAACGGTTTGTCTCCCGCTTGTTTCTCTCAGCTTCCATCATCACCTCGGCTAGTGAAGGAGGATGAGGCAGATTTTCATTCCTGGCTTCACTGCCTTCGGCCTGCTCTTGGGAAGCAGGATTAGCGCGCGTGTTGACCATCCTAGGTAGACAAGACAATGATTTAGTCAGGATGGTAAAATTCCGACATAGGATACATAAGGTAAGGAATAACTCGAAATGCAAGATGATCATCCGTATGACATGGTAGATACAGAAACTGCTTCTTTATTCCATCGTCATCCACACCATACAAGGTTTAGTACAAGACCAAACAAAGTACTATTATGGTGAGAAAAGGATTACATCTCGTTAGAGGCATTCCAAGCTCCTATACATTATTTTCTACACCTCCGGAAAGAGTACAAACTAGGACATATCCCACGAGTCACGCGGAACGATAGATGACACAGCTAGTGCGAACTAGTGATGCTACCCCTAACTCAGACCGATCCGTAGTAGTCCTCATAAAAGTCACCTCCATAGCCTGGAATCTCAACATGTTCATCCGGAAACAGACGATCTCGCGGAGCTTGTGGACCATAGGGGCTAGGATGAGGCCTTGGACCAACAAACGGTGGCCTGCGGGGACCGCGAGGTGGGGTGATGCCTCCTACATCACGCCAAACCATCACGTCCGGCAGAGCATATCTCACAGGATAGAGATCGCGCATATCCGAATATCCAGCTTGCACCGCCGGTGCGAACCGAGTCAAAGTGGCCCAGTGATCGGCACGTGTATTGAAGAGCTCTAACCTTAAGGCCCGATTTTCACGGTCCTTATCCTCGAGCATCTCAGCAGTGGTGCGAGTCCGTGAATCCTCCTGAGTGGAGTCAGCATAAATAGCTTGGAGATATCCTTGTGCTCCCGGAAGTGATCCTGGCATATACCGGAAGTCAGAGTCCCGAAATAAACCAGATCTGACTCGCATAATGGTCATCATAGAGTAGGCGGCATCCTGCACAGCCATCTCGATAGTAACCCCGAGTCCATAGGAGCAGTGAAGAGGCTCAGTGGATCCAGGATAAGATGGAAATATCCTGACAGTGCAGAGATACTGGCTTTGATTAAAATCTCGGAATTGCTCTTCGACCGTGTACTCAGGATACCAGCGGTATCCAGCCTCAGTCATTACCCAGACCAACTTAGCAGTATGGCCGGGTACATCTAGGCATCGAGTTAGGCGAACCACTTGATTGAGGTCGCGAGTGGCCATCTGAAAGCATAATCATAATGCAAGGCATTAGAATTTCTAGCAAAATTTCGGCAGCATAACAGCTGTAAATGCTCAAAAAGGATATTGAGACATTTGACAAAGGATTTCGTACACACCCAACATCATCATATCAAAGTTCTGGAACCATTCTAACAACATAATGTGGTAGTAGAACTGAACTAGGCTTGTAACCATCAAACTTATAAGGTACTACTGATTAGTAACACGTGATCCTGATAGAGAGAGTAGATCCTAATTCCTTAACCCCCGGTGGAAGAATGGACTGACTCAGATCAGAAAGTCATAAGGTATAAGGAGTAAAAAGAGCCTTACGTTCCAACCCACAAACAATTCCCCTACATATAACTAAAGAATTTCTAGACTCAACATCGACCAGTTTGGCTTGGAGAACCTACAGGCAGTCCTGCTCTGATGCCAAAGCTGTCAGGACCCCGACTCGATGTCACATCGATCTAGCTGGTAACACCTCATATCACTTTGCGGCCTCACGCACGGTATCCCCACGGGTGTCGTCTTACCTTTTCCCGGGACCGTTTGCGCCTTTTGGCTCGCGTATATGAAAGTGTCGCTAGCATCCATATGATAAAGAGCCCGGGCTGACATGACTAGTCGTAAACCCAAAGTGGCACAGACTTACAGGGACAGGCATCCATGACCCAGCTTCGAACGTGTCGGTCATCAGCAAGTGGGTCCGGGCTGTAGCACTGGGCTAGCAGGACTCCGGTAAACCGGGCTGTAGCGGGCTAACAGGACTCCGGTACTCAAAGCGTGACATTTCCCCGAAGGGACAGACACAGGAACGAAGAAGGACACATGCCGGCCAGCCTAAGTGTCCCAGAGCAGTAGCAAGCTACCATGGCTCAGCGGTAACACTAGGAGACATTTCCCGGTAAGAGAGGCTACTAAAGATAAACAACTAGATAGTCAGATCCCACACATACCAAGCATTTCAATCATACACACAATATGCTCGATATGTGCAAATACAACGAAGCATCACAACATGACTCTATGACACAAGTACTTTATTTAAGGCTCAGAGAGCCATACATAACATACACACAAAGGTACGGGTCTCACGACCCAACATACAAGTCATACAGTCATACAAGCCAACAGCGGAAGTAACTTGTCTGAGTACAGACAACTAGTAAAATAAAAGAGGCTTGGAAAGCCTGGCTATACTATGTGGTCCTTCACAAGCTCAGGGTCACCACCTGGGTCTTTAGCCTACTCGTTGATGTCAACGTCTACATAGAACCCATCAGAAGGGGTTGCAGCGTCTTCTGTAAAAATGTAGATTATAGCAACATGAGTACAAAGGTACTCAGCAAGACTTACATTAGATCCTACATACATGCATAGTATCAAGAAGGGCTGGTGGAGTTATTGCAGCAAGCCAGCTTTGACTCTTGGCTAGACTATCCTACGATACTCCAACTTGAAATAGTTTTGCGCACACGAGTCCACTATTCACCACTTCAATACACTACCGAGGATCCACCTCCGTCTTCCTACGGAAGAGCCATCCTCGGCACTCACACTTATCTTGAGGCTTTTAACAGTTTCCATTTACTTGTCTATGAACTGTATAGGCAACCAAGTAGTCCTTTACCGCGGACGCGGCTATTCGAATAGATCATGTTAACCCTGCAGGGGGTACTCCTTCATACACGCTCTCACCACTTACCGTCGTCTACACGACATGTACTCGGCAACCTTCAAGCGGAAGCCCAACGTGGGTGTCGACCACGACCTACCTAATCACCTAAGTTTCCAGTCCAGGTTTATCGCCTATTCAGGTTCCATCCGCAGGGAGTCCGGCCGAGGTTTCCCATACGGCCCCGAACGATGTGAACAGGGTTCCCGAGATACCTAACGGGTATTCGGTACACCGTGCCACGTACCTACCGCATCACAGCCCACCCCTACGGTCAGCGCTGTCCACGGCCTCCAGTAGGCTACAAACACCAGAAACTACTTGCAACTCCTGGACGGAGAACTAGGGTGAATAAGAAGTCGAGAGGGTCCATTGGTTTCGGGCCCAATGCATGGTAGTAGCTGATTCTTAAATCACACATACAGATCTCAGTGCTTAAGGTCGGCTTCAATGAAACAACCCACCATGTACTCCTACATGGCCTCTCATCGATACCTTTACCAAATCGTGTTCACCACACCACTCTCATTACCGACATAATCATTTCACTCTAGCCCATCACCCAGATGAACCAGACCTGACACGACTCTAAGCATAGCAGGCATAGTAAGGTAGGAACAACACATACATATGGCTCAAACAACTCCTACACATGCTAGTGGGTTTCATCTAGTTACTGTGGCAATGACAGGTCATGCAGAGGAAATGGGTTCAACTACCGTAGCACACAGCAGTTTGAATCGCGTTGTCTTAATGCAGTAAAAGAGAGCAGGAGCGAGAACATGGGATTGTATCGATATGATCAAATGGTTGGTTGCTTGCCTGATCGTTCGATGCACGGATACGGTTCTTCGTTAGGGTAGTCACGGTACTCCTCGGGGACAGATCCTGTCGTAAAGGATAACGATACACAGGCATCACCAAACAATGTGCAACAATATGATGCATGCATGAAACATGGCAATATGAGTGTGTTGGGCTAATGCAACTAAAGCCAGAAGGGTTTGAACAAATTTGAATCAAAGATTCAAATTTCAATTTCAAATATGGCCTTTTAAAGTGCTTTTCCTTGTTCTGATTAAAACATCCATTTAACTTGTTGGATCATGCATGAAAATAGTACAGATGGATAGATTGGATTTTTCTGATCATTTTTCATATATAATTTGTCCAATTTGGAGTTACAGAATAAAAGTTATGAATTTTTGAAGTTTAATTAATATTCTGGAATTTCCTGATTTAATTTAAATCTAGAAATATCATTTACTGCGTCAGCCTGACGTCACAGTGACATCAGCAGGTCAACAGGGCTGGCTCGGGTCAAACCTGACGTGTGGGGTCCACACGTCAGTGACACAGGGGCTAATCCCGTGTTGACCCGGGCTGGTTAGCTTTGACTAAGCCCTGGGGCCCACTTGTCAGCGTCAGTAGGTGGTGGTTTAGTGGCTAATTAACTAGGCCATGTCAGCTCGCCGGAGTTCTGGCCGGCGGCGAGCTCGGCTGCGGCGGCCGGGGTTCGGTCGTGCACGGGAACGGTGTTGCAGGGTGTTAGGGGGGGTGTTGGAGCGTGCTACGTGCTCCTAGTGAGATGTGGAGCACGATGGCGTGCTCGGTTGGGCGCTACGGCGATCGTGGCCACGACGGCGACATCGCCGGCGGCGTGAAGCTTTCGGCCGCGGTGGGGCTAGGGCCTAGGGGTCGGGAGAGAGCAGGGGAGAAGGGGGAAACGGTGGCGTAGCTCACCGCGGTTGCAGTGGGCGTCGAAGCGGGCTCGGGGACGCGTCGGAGACGACGAATTTGACGGCAACGGTGGTCGGAGTCCGAAGGGGGGAACGGCGACGTGGCGGCGATGCAGGGCTTCCGGGGACCCGTGGAGCGGTGGGGAGGAAGAAGGAGTCGAGGCGGAGCTTCTGAGCTGGTCGGGGAAGCGAGGGGTGGTCGGAGACGGTGGCTAAGGCGAACGGCGGCGACGGTGAGCTTCGGCCGTGAGAGAGAGAGAGTGAGGGAGAGCCGGGGGAGAGTGAATGGGGTGTCGGCGAGGTCGGGGCGACGACCAGAAGACGATCCACGCGGCGCAACGGCGACCAGGGCGATGCAGAGAGGCTGGGTGGTGCGTGGCGAGCTCGGGCGCGCCATGCTCACCTCCCTGCCTGCTCTGGCGAGGGGAAGCAGCTGGCTGGCGCGGGCCAGCACAGTGCTGGGCCGGCTGGGCTGGGCCGCACAGGTAAGTCTTCCCCTTTCTTTATTTTCTGTTTTTATTTAATATAACTGCGACTTTGTTGAATTAAATAAAATACCTAGGCAACTCCAAAAATCACCAAACTACTCCTGGTCCATAGTTGGATTATTTCCAACATGAAACATTTTAGTTTGGAGATATTTGAGCATTTAAATATTTTATATAATTTTAAATGCCCAAATTCAAATAGTTATGATTTAATTCAAAACCCTAGGATGGCCTAGGAAAATGTGCACCACTTTTGGCAGAGGTTCTGAACCAAGGCAAAAATGATGGGCATTTTAGAAGGGCATTTCAGGTTCATTGAAAAAATTATTTTAGTAAACCCTAGTTGGTTTCAGAGGGGACTGGGGGTTCTGTCATCCCCATTTCAAGTTTCTGATGAATGAGTAAACATGATGCAACACTCTAATGCATAACTAGCTAGGGTGTGACAACAACAATGAGGGAAGAAGCTGAGCCAGTAATGCGGGAAGAAGCTGAGCCGGCAATGCGGGAAGAAGCTGAAGAAGAGGCATCGGATGAGCCCATTGATGATCTAGGTCGGGCCATTGCCGATGCAAAGAGAAACTGCGCAAGTGATTTGGAGAAGAAGAAGTTGCAGCGCATGTTAGAGGATCACAAAAAATTGTTGTACCCAAATTGCGTAGGTGACAATAAAAGCTGGGCACCACACTGGAATTGCTGCAATGGAAGGCAGAGAATGGTGTATCTGACAAGGGATTTGGAAAGTTGCTGGTAATGATAAAGGATATGCTTCCAAAGGACAATGAATTGCCCGAGAGTACGTACGAAGCAAAGAAGGCTGTCTGCCCTCTAGGGTTAGAGGTGCAGAAGATACATGCATGCCCTAATGATTGCATCCTCTACCGTGGTGAGTACGAGGATTTGAACGCTTGCCCGGTATGCGGTGCATTGCACTATAAGATCAGCCGCGATGACCCTGGTGATGTCGAGGGTGAGCGCCCCAGGAAGAAGATTCCTGCCAAGGTGATGTGGTATGCTCCTATAATACTGCGGTTGAAACGTTTGTTCCAAAACAAAGAGCATGCCAAGGCGATGCGATGGCACAGAGAAGACCGTAAGAAAGACAGAAAGTTGAGAGTACCCGCTGACGGGTCGCAGTGGAGAAAAATCAAAAGAAAGTACGGGAAGGAGTTTGCAGATGACGCAAGGAACGTATGGTTTGGTCTAAGTGCAGATGGCATTAATCCTTTTGGGGAGCAGAGCAGCAACCATAGCACCTGGCCTGTGACTCTATGTTTGTATAACCTTCCTCCTTGGTTGTGCATGAAGCGGAAGTTCATTATGATGCCAGTGCTCATCCAAGGCCCTAAGCAACCCGGCAACGACATTGATGTGTACCTAAGGCCATTAGTTGAAGAACTCTTACAACTGTGGAATGGAACAGGTGTACGTGTGTGGGATGAGCACATGGGGGAAGAATTTGACCTAAAGGCGTTGCTGTTCGTGACCATCAATGATTGGCCTGCTCTCAGTAACCTTTCAGGACAGACAAACAAGGGATACCGCGCATGCACGCACTGTTTGGACGATACCGACAATATATATTTGGCTAATTGTAAGAAGAATGTGTACCTGGGACATCGTCGATTTCTTCCGAGCAGGCATCCCGTAAGAAAGAAAGGCAAGCATTTCAAAGGTGAGGCGGATCACCGGATGAAGCCTCGCCACCGTACTGGTGCTGATGTACATGATATGGTCAAGGATTTGAAGGTGGTCTTTGGAAAGGGTCCTGGTGGACAACCTGTTCCGAATGACGCTGACGGATGCACACCCATGTGGAAGAAGAAATCTATATTTTGGGACCTTCCCTATTGGAAAGACCTAGAGGTCCGCTCCGCAATCGACGTGATGCACGTGATGAAGAATCTTTGTGTGACCCTGCTTGGCTTCTTGGGCGTGTATGGGAAGACAAAATATACACCTGAGGCACGGGAGGACCAGCAACGTATGCACGGAAAAGACGGCATACATCAGGGTCATGCAAGCTACGCTCTTACCAAAGAAGAGAAGGAAATCTTCTTTGAATGGCTGCTCAGTATTAAGGTACCGTCTGGCTTCTCGTCGAATATAAAGGGAATAATAAACATGGCAGAGAAAAAGTTCCAGAACCTAAAGTCTCATGACTGCCACGTGATTATGACGCGACTGCTTCCGGTTGCATTGAGGGGGCCTCTACCGGAAAACGTTCGATTAGCCATTGTGAAGCTATGTGCATTTCTCAATGCAATCTCTGAGAAGGTAATCAATCCAAAAATCATACCAAGGTTAGAGAATGATTTGGTGCAATGTCTTGTCAGTTTCGAGTTGGTGTTCCCACCATCCTTCTTCAACATCATGACGCACGTCCTATTTCACCTATGCGAAGAGATTAACGTTTTGGGTCCTGTATTTTTACACAATATGTTCCCCTTTGAGAGGTTCATGGGAATCTTAAAGAAATATTTTCATAACCGTGCTAGGACAGAAGGAAGCATCTCCAAGGGCCATGAAAATGAGGAGGTCATTGAGTTTTGTATTGACTTTATTCCTGACCTTAAGCCGATTGGTGTTCCTGAATCGCGGCATAAGGGCAGACTGGATGGAAAAGGCACGCTAGGAGGGAAACAAATAATATGTATGGACGGAAATTCTCTCACTGAAGCACACTACACAGTTCTAAAGAATTCCGCCTTGGTGGCTCCGTATATGGATGAACACAAGAATTTGCTATGCTCCAAACACCCGGAGCGGTCTCATGACTGGATTACACGTGAACAAACCAGGAGTTTCGCCAGCTGGTTGCAGACACGTACCATGCATGACACCTCTATTGAAGATGACATGTACTTGCTGTCCCAGTTACCATCTTCGAATATAATGACTTTCAAAGGGTACGAGATAAATGGTAATACATTTTACATGATCGCCCAAGATAAGAAGAGCACCAACCAAAATAGTGGTGTCCGCTTTGATGCAGAAACCAAGACGGTAAAGGAAACATATTATGGTTATATACTGGACATATGGGAACTTGACTATCGATGTGGTTTGAAGGTCCCTTTGTTTCGGTGCAAATGGGTCAATATGACACGAGGCGGGGTAACAGAAGACCCGTAGTATGGAATGACAACAGTGGATCTCAACAATCTTGCGTATGTAGACGAACCATTCCTCCTAGCCAATGATGTGGCACAGGTTTTTTATGTGAAGGACATGTCTACCAAGCCAAGAAAAAGAAAAGATAAGGAAGCGAATGCATCGTACGATGAGCCAAAGTGGCACATAGTTCTTTCTGGGAAGAGAAACATCGTGGGAGTGGATGATAAGACAGACATGTCAGAAGATTATGAAAAGTTTGATGAAATTGCTCCATTCACAGTGAATATTGACCCGAGCATCCCGTTAAATGATGAAGATTTTCCATGGTTACGGCGCAAAGGGACACACGCAAAGAAAAAGTTTCACACCCAAAGATCTGGGATGTGATCGGCTTCACTATCATCACTTTCTTCTGTGTTTCACACCCAGGAGGGAATCTCTGTAATAGTTAGGGTAGTTATGTGTTTTGGCATTTGAAATGCGGAGAAATTTTATGTGCAAACAAATTCTTTCATGCCTTTACTGATTTTTAAAGTTAAGTTATTCACAAACTAGTGATTCAAACTAATTTCAAATAATTCAAAATTTAAACTATTCAAATTTGAAAACTACAGGCACTAATAGAAAGTTTGTAATTTTTTGTACCTAAAGCAAAAATATTCACAAAGAAACTCTAAATACACAAAAACAACTCAAAAATAAATAAAGCAAAAAAAATAAAAAAAGCCCGCCTACTGGGCCAGAGCGGCCTCCATACGACTAGAAACACAACCTGTTGTTGGGCTAGGATGTAGGCCCGCAAAGGCCCAGTAGGCCCACAGGGCAGCACAGAACATGTAGACCCAGTAGGCCTGCTTTGGAGAGGAGCTCGAGAGAGCTACCGCACGGGGGGTTATAAACCAGTGCGGACGCCCCTCAGCTAGCGAGGTGGGACTAAACTGGCCGCACCACACCTGCGCCAGCGCACCCCCTTTAGTACCGGGTGGTGGCACCAACCGGTACTAAAGGGGGGGCCTTTAGTACCGGTTGGAGCCACCACCCAGTACTAAAGGGGGTGCGCTTCCCGTCGCTTGGCCTGGCCAAAACAGGCCTTTAGTACCGGTTGGTGGCTCCAACCGGTACTAAAGGTCCATCCTATATAACTAAACATTTCAAAAATTTCAGTTTCTCATCTGCTTCTTCTCCTCTGCCCCGTCGCCCGCCGCCCCCCGTCTCCATATCCTTCGTCGCCGCCCCGTCCCCGTCGTCTCCGCCCCGTCGTCCCCGTCCCCGTCGTCCCCATCGTCACCGCCGCCCCGTCCCAGCCCGTCCCGCGTCGTCCCAGTCCCCGTCATCGCCGCCCCGTCCCCATCG
>NC_041384.1:210485283-210489918 GCF_002162155.2 Triticum dicoccoides | reverse complement strand
CATCGTCGCCGCCCCGTCCCTGTCCCCGTCGTCACCTTCCCCGTCGTCGCCATGCCCGTCGCCATCCCCGTCGCTGCCCCCTGTCACCTCTCGCCTCGCCGGTGAGCACACACACACACATACATTTTTTTAGTTTTTTAGTTATATAAATAGTTATAAAAATGTAAGAAATTTTTCTTTTTTTAGTTATAGAAATAGTTAGTTATATAGCATTCGAGACGATGTATTCGAGATTATATATTATTCGAGACGACATATTCGAGATTATATCTATTATTCGAGACGATGTATTCGAGATTATATCTATTATTCGAGACGATGTATTCGAGATTATATCTATTATTCGAGACGATGTATTCGAGATTATATCTATTATTCGAGACGATGTATTAGAGATTATATTCGATGATGCTTATTATGTACTATGATTGATTCAATTTTTCCTTATTAATTGATTGCATCCATGCATTGTAATTTGAATATATTTCTTTTGGATTAGTTAAACAAAACCTATGGCGGACAATACCGGCAGAGAGGGAGAAGAGGCCCTGTTCAATATCATACGCAATCCTCGCGGGCCAGATGATGATCAGAATGAAGAAGATTATGACGGCTCCGAATATCTAAACAACAACGGGGAGGGTGATATGATATTTGATCGCGACGACCGAATTGATGAAGTCATGAACTATGAACATGACGAAGAAAATTTTGATCTTCAAACAACAAAGACCGGCGAGGTATATATATTTATATAAGCAGGCATCTGGTGATCATCACATGTTTTAAATGACTTGAAGATATATTAACGAATCGATCTTTCTTCTTTCAGCCATCCGGATCGAGCAAATCTTCAGGCAACAGGACGAAACGAGGCCCGAACAAAAAGTTGAAGGAGGGCGTAAAGTACAATATCGAGGCAATCAGACCTAATGGCGAACCATTAGCGCCTAAGAAGATTGCGGACAAGTTCATTCGTCAGTGCAGAGTTCTTGTGAAGGACCAACTCCCGATATCCCTTCAAGAATGGAGAGAGCCAGCAAAGCCACATCCAGGAGTTACTTTTGTCGATGATAGACAAAAACATTTGCTTTGGGAAACGCTCATGGAACATTTCCCCTGCCAGATCATTTCACAGACGCAGATGTGGAGAAAGTCAAGGACGCTGCTCTTAGGAAGATGGCGGTTGCATTCAAGAACCACATGATTCGTGAATGGGCCAAGTACGTCAACGGAGGAAGGAAGACTCCAGTATTCGAGGGAACACTAGAGAACCAAAGTGCTCATTGGGACGATTTCGTGAAATTCAAGGATTCGGAATTATCTAAGGAACGGTCGAGAATAAACAAGGCCAATGCCGCAAAAAAGGATAAGTTCCATAAGCTGGGGCCAGGTGGCTATGCAGTGGGAATGCCTAAGTGGGATAAGTCTGAGAAAGAGATGCTGGATGCAGGTGTCACTCCAGAAACATTGAGCTGCCCCCCCCCCCCAGGTACAGGACTTGGTTCTATTCACATGGGGGGAGTTGGACCCGAAGACAGGCAAAGTTTCGAAGAAGGCATGTCTGGACGGAGCCGAAGATAAGATACTTGTTGCAATAGAAGACGCTCGATCGGGGTTGTTCGAGCCCAACAGAGAGAACGATGAGCTTACGCGTGCCCTGGAAAATCCTGAACACCCGGGAAGAACACAAGGCATGGGCGCTATTCCGTGGTATGAGGGGTTTTCGGACTGGAACACCGACTACAGAACCTGTGCGAGAAAGAAGATTGCGGAGGAGAAGAAGAGGAAGATGGAGGAGGACCAGAGGAAGCTATACTATGAACGCGTTCAAGGCCTAGAATCAGCGCACGCGGACTTGGTAGTCAAATTCCAGCGGCAGCAGGAGAAGATCGACTCACTTAGCCAACAAAGGGGGTCTCAGCAGCTAGCGAATGATCCACCATTGGATAGCATTGTCCCATCCATGCCGAGAAGCAGCATGGGTTCCGCCCCGAGCCATGCATTGCTGGATAGCTACCCAGTGGATGACATCATGGAGAACACTAACTGCGAGCTACACTTCAAAATGAAGAACATATCCATGAAGGTGGAGGACGCCCTTGCTTTTACAAATCCCCCCGAGGCAACCTTCCATTGCAACCCGATTCCAGCGGGCTATGCTCGTGTCTTGGTTGATGAGGTGGTGGACCAATATTCGGGGCTACAGCTTGACATTCCTGGAGGTGATGATGAGCACACACTAGGAGAGGCCAACCATCGTATAATCCTATGGAGAAAGGATTGCATCATCTTTTGAAGGCCACTGACACCGCGTTATCCGACTCCTCGTCACACTCCGCCACCGAGTCAGCAGACTCCCGCTCCTCCAAGTCCACCAACACATCAGGCCACTCCTCCTCCAAGTCCGGCATAGCGTCAGGCCACTCCTCCTCCTCCAAGTCCGGCAAAGCGTCAGGCCACTCCTCCTCCAAGTCCGGCACAGCTTCAGGCCACTCCTCCTCCAAGTCCGGCACAGCTTCAGGCCACTCCTACTCCAAGTCCGGCACAGCTTCAGGCCACTCCTCCTCCTCCAACTCAGCCACATCAGTCGTCTTCGCCGCCTCAGCAATCACGGAAGAGAGCCGCCTCAGCTATGGTGCGTAGCGGTACAAGTCGAGGTAGTACTAGAGGTACAGGCGGAGGCAAGCGATTTCAATATGGTCCAAGCCTCGCGCCTCTTCCGCAGAGGCCTTACGACAAGTCCGAGGAGGAAAACTTAGCCATATCGAAGGCCGAGGTGGAAGCCCATTTCGCACGGAAACCGCCACCGCCTCCAAGGGAGAAAGTGCCTGTGGAAAAGATTGACCACTTCATTCGTATGGCTAGAGGACCAGCTCCCAAGCCTGTTGACACAGACTATGAGCGCCACATCAAGAAGTTAAATCGAGCACGTCTACAAAAAGAGGCGAGCTCGAGCTCGAGCAAATCAACTGGCAAAAGGAGTGGTAAAACCGTTCCCCAGCTGGGAGAACAGGCGGCGCAATCAATCCCCCTGCTTGTTGTGCCAACAACACATGAGAGTAGGCGCGCCCAATATTATTGTGGGCAAACCGTTAACGTTCCTGGGGTGGGCGATGTGGTAATAACCGAGGAGCATATTGCGCAGGCTGAATCGATCGGTATCACTGTTGGACAACTCCTCGATATCGCGCCCATGTCTCCGACTAGAGAGGAGGAAATAAAATGGAAATATGCCCGGGGCCAACCTTTGGTCGAGCCAGAGGAGGTCAATAAGCTCCCAACGAGAATGTATGAATTGCGTCAATGGTACATGGACATTACCAAGATTTCCAATCGAGAGTCCCTCATGGTGAATGTCAACAAGGATCATTACTACCATGAGAAAGTTGTGACCGTTAAGTATTCAGAACTATTTCAGCTATACAATAAAGACGCACTCGACAAATCTATCGTCAGTCGCTATTGTCTGTAAGTGATTTCTTTCTGTAATTTAAGTCTCAAGCTAGCTGTAGTGATCATTTTGATCAATCATTACCTATAATTATCCTCACTATATTCTTTTCTATGGTATTATGCAGGATGAAGATTTATGAAATGAAAAAAGGTGGACGCTATGGCATTGGGTTCGTTGACCCAAATACCATTAATGAATACACATGGCAAATAGATCCATATCACAAAAAAATGTAGAGGAAAGCATGCTACAGTTCTTCAAGGAACTCAAATACAATGAAGATATACTACTTCCTTACAACTTCCAGTGAGTCACACTGTCTTGTACTACAAATTCTGTTTTTCCCTACTAGCTAGCTACATGTTTTTGCGTACATATGCCTGCTTAATTAAGAAATGCAAATGTGTGTGCATGCAGATTTCACTGGATCTTGTTAATCATTAAAGTTGATGAAGGAACAGTTGAAGTACTAGACTCACTACTTAAGAAAGCAAGTGACTACACCATCGTGAAGGGGATAGTCAACAGGTAATTTCAATCATTATTAACTATATCTCGGCCTATTTAATTAGTTCATCATTTCCTGATAACAACTATTTAATAACCCATTTATTCATTTTCTTTGTCGGCGGGTAGGGCTTGGGCAAAGTTCATCAGGGCCACTCTAGGCCCTTGGAAACAAAATCTAAAATGGTATCGACCCAAGGTAAGTAATTAAGTAGTACTAGCTAGCTGCCATCTCTTTAATTATCATGCTTTATTAATTATTATCTGATCAAATTCCATTCTCGTAAAGGCCCTGAAGCAGGCACCGGGGAATGATCTATGTGCATACTACGTTTGCGAGAACATTCGCATGATGGCGTTCGAAAGGAGCAAATCTCAAAGACAAGAGTGGGTACGATATCGATTGTCAGAACACTATTCACAATTTTTACACCATTATCGATATCTAGTCACACAACTAATACACATGCATATTGATCTCCTTCTTAACAGTTCAAAGAGGTGCGGGACAAGCTCCTAGCACAGGACCGCATAGAAGCAATTCAAGAGGAAATAGCGGGATTTTTGCTCGACCAGGTCATAGATCCCAAAGGAGAATACTATTACCCGCTACCGCCCCCATGAACCACTTCCAATTGTTATCGTGCTCCGAAGGCACCAATTAGCTAGGC
>NC_041384.1:210477907-210484889 GCF_002162155.2 Triticum dicoccoides | reverse complement strand
GTGGGTACGATATCGATTGTCAGAACACTATTCACAATTTTTACACCATTATCGATATCTAGTCACACAACTAATACACATGC
The DNA here is from genome assembly GCF_002162155.2 of Triticum dicoccoides. Taxonomy (NCBI): domain Eukaryota; kingdom Viridiplantae; phylum Streptophyta; class Magnoliopsida; order Poales; family Poaceae; genus Triticum; species Triticum dicoccoides. Next base: position 210,484,806 of record NC_041384.1, on the reverse strand, counting down.
ATATTGATCTCCTTCTTAACAGTTCAAAGAGGTGCGGGACAAGCTCCTAGCACAGGACCGCATAGAAGCAATTCAAGAGGAAATAGCGGGATTTTTGCTCGATATATATATATATATATATATATATATATACATATATATATATATATATATATATATATATATATCATCGAAATTTCGGGATTAAAAACAGTTCGGACCGCACCCAAATATGCAAAATTTCGTATAATTTTTTAACCGTGGCCACAATATGGGATGTAATGCTAACAAAAAGAATACGGGCTCCAAAAAAACCTTAAGAATTAGCAAATGGGCTGTAAATTATTAGAAATAATGGCAGATGGGTTGTATGATGTTTTCCACAGATTAGAGGCTTTCCTAAAAATAAAGGTTGATGCACAAGCAGTGACTGTTGGATGTCCATCCAACGGCCGTCGTGCTTCTTCAATCTCTGCTCTTCCTACTCCAGCCGCTCAAACAAGTGCCAGCGGGACTATCTGCACTCTCCTCTCCGCAGTCGGCTGTGCTGCCGCGCACGCCTCACCGCCCCACCGTACTCCCATCGCTGGCCTAGCCATCCCTCTACTCACCCACACCTGCTATTATTCTCCGGCAACGGCAGACGAACCAGTAAACCCTCGCACAGTCGTACTCCCCTCCGCATGGGAAACAACTGCCGAGTCTTCCCTGCCTTCGTGTTGTTCCCTTCCTAGGCCTCGCCATCGTCCACCGCCCTGGTGCTCTCGGCGTGGCTTGGTCAACATGGTCAACGACCGACATGCATCTGAAGTGGATTGTACATGGAGAGGCTGACAGCTGGGTCCATGGCCGCACGCAAGAAAATGCCTCCTTATTACGCGCAAAATAATGATTCCTCCACCTGACATCTGGGACCCACCAAAAGGGTCTCTATATTTCATGAAAAAACATTACCGTCGCTGACAGCTTGGACCCACCAGCTATATGTTCGCACGCAAGGAAGTGCCTCCTTATTACGCACAAAAAAATGAATACTCCCCCTACTAGCTGGGACCCAGTATAGTGGCAGGCTGACTTGTGGGACTACTAAGTTGACGGGGACGGAGGGCTTTGTCAACTTAGTCAATATGCACGGTTCTAGCTCCACTGACCGTACCATGTCCATCCAACGGCCGTAGTGCTTCTTCAACCTCTGGTCTTCTTGCTACAGCCGCCCAAGCCAGCGCCGGTCATGCTTCGTGCTCCTGCCTCCCGTGGTCGGCTGCGATGCGGCAGAGGCCTCACCGCCCCCTACTACTCCCACCGCTGGCCAGGCCATCCCTCTAGTCACCCACACCCCCTGTTATTTTGCGGCGACGGCAGCCTCACACCGCTGCGAACCAATGAACCCTCATACTCCTCTACGCGTGGGCATCCACTGCCGCGTCTTCCCTGCCTCCGCGTCATCCCCTTCCTAGGCCTCGCCGTTGGCCACCCCCCTGGTGCTCTCGGCGTGGCGTGGTCAACATGGTCAAGGAACAACTTCCATCGGAAGAGTACTGTACGTGGAGAGGCTGGCAGTTGTGTCCACCGCAGCCGCAAGGAAGTGCCTCCTTATCACGCGGAAAATAATTATTCCTCCACCTGACAGCAGGGACCCACCGGATGGGCCACCATATTTGGCAAAAAAACGTTTCCCCTGACTATTGGGACCCACCGGACGGGCCACCGTATTTCGTGAAAAAACGTTCCCCCCGCTATCAGCTCAGACCCACCAGAAGTGCCTCCTTATTACGCACAAAAAAATGAATACTCCCCCTGCTAGTTGGGACTCACCTTGGTGGGTGGCTGACTTGTGGGCCTACCAAGTTGACGGGGATGGAGTGCTTTGTCAACTTAGTCAATATGAACGATTCTAGCTCAAGTGACCATACGATGTCCATCCAACGGCCATAGTGCTTCTTCAACCTCTGGTCTTCTTGCTCCAGCCGCCCAAAGCAGCGCCGGTCGTGCCGCATGCTCCTGCCTCCCGTGGCTGGTTGTGCTGCCTTGGATGCCTCACCACCCCCTACTACTCCCACCACTGGCCAGGCCCTCACTACTAGAAAAGGGGCAATAGATGGGATTGACACTAATGGCGCACCAGACAGGCGGTGCGCCATTAGTATATACTAATGGCGCACCACCTTCTGATACGCCATTAGAGTTGAAACTACTAATGGCGCACCTGGCCCCGGGTGCGCCATTAGTATCAAAAAAAAATTTAACTAGTGCGCCTGTCCAAACATACTAATGGCGCATCCAGACACAGTTCGCCATTACTAGTTGTAACTAGTAATGGCGCACCTGCCGGAAAGTGCGCCACTAATGTTGTTTTTTTATTATATTTTTTATTCCCTTTTTTGCAAAACTACTAATGGCGCACTATTCCACCGTGCGCCATTACTAGTTTAAACTAGTAATGGCGCACTGTGGGACAGTGCGCCATTAGTATTTTTTTTTGCAAAACTACTAATGGCGCACCACCAGGAGGTGCGCCATTAGTAACCTGGATTACTAATGGCGCATTTAGAGTTGGTGCGCCATTAGTAAGTGGGCAGCAACAAGATATTTTGGACAGCCTCTCCTACCCACACTCACTTTCTCCCCACTTCATTCTCTCCACCTCCTCCTTGTCTCGGGTGCCTCCTCTTTTTCACCTCATTTCCACCATAGATTCATTCAATTTAAGTGGTTAAATTACCTTGTTTTGATAGGTAAGTAAGGGGAGAAGCTATATTTGTGTTGTTCTCCCTACAACAATGTGCACATGCACTTTTTATGGCCTAGCTAGATCTATGTATGTTCGTGGTGTTGCATATGTTTGTGGTGTTGCATATGTGTTTGTGTTTGGTGGTGTACCGGTATTTGAAATTCGATAGTTGCCAATATTTTGCCGGAATGTTGATTCATTTCCGTTTCGGAATTTTGGCATTAAGCATTCTTTTTGGTCCTATTTTTAGGGAAAGTCATGCCAAATTTTTTCTTGGTTCTAAAATATCGTTTTGCTCTACCCCGCAGACGACCATGGTCCGCATGATGACCGAAGGCATCGTGAATAGGTTTTTGAGGTCCGCGAAGGCCGAGATGCTTCAAAAGAACGAGATGGAGATAAGATGTCCGTGTCGAAGATGCAAGCTGAAGAGCCTTATTGCGGACCCAGAACCCGGGCAGGTGCGGGACCACCTGCTCTTGCATGGTTTCATGGATGGCTATCGGTGGCAAGGTGATGAAGATGACTACGAAGTCGTCCATGGGGGTCGGGCAAGAAATGAGGAAGGGCAGCAAGACAACCACCGCGGCTCGGGCGGGCGAGAAGACGAAGAATCCCCAGGAGATGATCACGACGGTGATGCTGTACACAGTCATCATGTAGAAGATGCAGGACATGATGATGAGGAAGATGCCGGAGCAGACGACGGGCATGATCATGAAGATGATGATGCCGGCGGAGCAGACGACGCTGGACCATCGATGGGCTGGGTGCAGGACCCTCATATTCAAGAGCTGCTTCTCAAGCAGACAGATAACGCAAGAGCTGCCGCCCGAGAGAAAGCCAAGATGGATCAACTTGAGTTAGACGCGGTTACTCCATTGTATGAAGGTTGCAGGCCCGAGGATACCCGCCTGAAAGTAACACTCATGGCTCTGGAGATGAAGGTAAAACACAAAATGACCGACGCATGCTTCGATGAGAACATGTCATTCTGGCACGAACGTCTTCACGAGGGGAACAAGTGCCCGACCAGTTTGGAGGAGGCGAAGAAAATCGTGCGTCCTCTGGATTTACCGCACGTGAAATACCATGTGTGCATGAACAATTGCATCATTTATCGGGACGAGAACGCGGAGTCTACCATATGTCCGGTGTGCGGCGTCACTCGATACAAGAAGAGGAAGAAAGCTCCTCGAAAAGTGGTGTGGTACTTTCCGATCACTCCTCGTCTGCAGCGGTATTTCGCGGACCCTAAGGTAGCAAAGCTCCTGCGTTGGCACGCGGATAGGGAGGAGAAGAAGCAAGAAGATGACGCAAATGATCCGGAGATAGATAAAAAAGACAAGATGCTGAGTCACCCTAAGGATGCGAGCCAGTGGCAAGCGTTGAACTTCGAAGACCCATAATTTGGGAATGATCCAAGGAACATCATGCTAGGCGCGAGCACCGATGGAGTCAATCCGTTTGGCAGCCAGAGAAGCACACATAGCACCTGGCCTGTGTTTGTGTGGATGTACAACCTTCCCCCCTGGTTGTGCATGAAGAGGAAGTACATTCACATGAGTATGCTAATTGAAGGACCGAAACAACCAGGGAACGACATCAATCTGTATCTGGGGCTGTTGAAAGAGGAGCTTGACACGCTGTGGAAAATGCCAGCCAATACGTGGGACGCCGCAGAAAAAGAATATTTCCCTATGAGAGCCACGCTGCTCACGACGGTGCACGACTATCTCGGTTACGGATATGTCGCGGGGCAGGTGGTCCACGGATTTTCTGGATGCGTCAGGTGCATGGATGACACAACGTATCACCAGCTAGATAGAGATCCCGGGTCTTCGAAAACCGTGTTCATGGGACATCGAAGGTGGCTTCGCGATAATGACCCATGGAGAAAACGCAAGGATCTATTCGATGGTGAAACCGAACCCCGAGGACGCCCGCGTACGAGGAGCGGCGAGGAAATAGACGAGCTGTTGAAAAATTGGAAAGACTGCCCACTGCCGGGAAAGAAGCAAAAGGCGCCAGAGCCGGGAAAGAAGCGAAAGGCGCCAGAGCCGCTGCTGAAGGTATGGAAAACGAGGTCTGTTTTCTGGGACTTGCCGTACTGGAAGATCCACCATGTGCCTCACAACCTTGATGTCATGCATATCACGAAGAACATGTGCGAGAGTCTGCTTGGTACCCTGCTCAACATGCCAGAGAGGACCAAAGATGGGCCGAAAGCAAGGGCAGACTTGAAATCAATGGGCATCAGGCAGGAGCTTCGCGCTATATATGATGATCATGATGATGATGATGATGATGATGATGATGATGATGATGATGATGAGGCGAAGCAGGACACGGAAAGTTGTTGCAAAGGCAAGAAGGCCAAGAAGACCGGAAATGACTACCCTCCCGCGTGCTTCACTCTAAGTCAGGAGGAGATCGAGCAGTTTTTCACCTGCCTCGTAGGAGTAAAACTTCCTTACGGTTACGCGGGGAAGATAAGCAGATACCTAGACCCAGTGAAGCTGAAGTTCAGCGAGATGAAGTCTCACGACTGTCACGTGCTGATGACGCAGATACTTCCAGTTGCAATCCGTGGGATCATGGACGTGCACATCCGTGAAACCCTATTTGGCTTATGCAACTTTTTCGACGTCATCTCTCGGAAGTCTGTTGGCGTGAGGCAACTCAGAAGGCTACAGGAAGAGATCGTGGTGATACTATGCAAGCTTGAGATGTACTTCCCGCCCGCATTCTTCGACGAAATGGTGCATCTGCTGGTCCATATCGTGGACGATATCATCCAACTCGGGCCGACGTTCCTGCACAGCATGATGCCGTTCGAAAGGATGAATGGTGTCATCAAAGGATACGTTCGCAACATGTCACGTCCAGAGGGAAGCATAGCCAGGGGCTTTCTGACCGAAGAGTGCATCTCCTACTACATGAATTATCTAGGCATCGAGAACCCCGTTGGTCTGCCCGTCAACAGGCACCTCGGCAGGCTCGCTGGATGGGGTCACCGTGAGGGTCGTCGCGAAATGCATGTCGACTTCGAGGGTCGACTCGCCGACTTTGAAAGAGCAAACCTAGTCGCGCTACAACACATAGACGTGGTCGATCCTTGGGTGGTACAGCACAAAACCTTTATTAAGAAGACGTACAATGACCGAGGCCAACAGAGGACGGACGGAGATATACTCAAAGAGCACAACTCATGTTTCACGCGTTGGTTCAAGCAGAAGCTTCTGTCGTACCCTTTACATGAGGATTCTTCCGCGGAAGAACAACTCATATTCGCCTTGTCACAGGGCGCCGAGCACAACCTGATGACCTATGAGGCGTACGATATCAACGGCTACACATTCTACACCGAGGCCAAGGACATGAAGAGCGATGGTTATCAGAACTCCGGGGTAACGATGGAATCCTACACCGGTAACGACAAGGACAGATACTACGGAAGGATCAAGGAGATCTGGGAGCTGAGCTACGCTGGAGAGAAGGTCCCGATGTTCCGTGTCAGATGGGCCAAGAGCGTCCTAAAAGAAGACCGGTATTTCACCACCATGGTTATACCCGAAGCCAAATCCAAGACCGCGGGCGCAAACATCACCGCGAAAAATGAGCCATGGGTACTGGCTTCCCAAGTGGACCAATGCTTCTTCATTACCGACCCGTCAAAGCCCAGTCGTGTTGTCGTGATGAGAGGCAAAAGGAAGATCATCGGAATGGATGGAGTAGCCAATGAGCAAGACTTCGACAAGTACGGCGACCCGAGGATCGAACATGACGACGATGATGAAGTAGCAGCATACACCACAAGAAGAAGCAGGACCACCCTACCTAAAGGACGTCCGTTCCACAGAAGAACTCCATTTGCGAAAAAGAAGGGAAAGAAGATTGTGAACAGATAGCTAGCTAAGATCTATTGTATTTAAATCGTAGCCTTCATTTCTCGATTGTATTTCATGGGCACTTTTTGAACTATCATGAATATTTTTAAATTTCATGGACACTCGATCTCGATCCCCCTCCATCTCGATCACTATCCCACCTCGCCAGATCCGGTCCCCCTCGCCGCCGAGCACCCCCCGGTCCACCGGCCGCCGCCGCCGACCCCCCGCACCCTCGATTCCCCTACTCAACCGCCGCCGCCGACCCCCCGCACCCCTCCCCTACTCAACCGCCGCCG